>NW_015160871.1:61945-75095 GCF_001447785.1 Gekko japonicus
TGGGACTGTCATTCCACACCTGGCCCTGTCATTCTAGCTCCTGAACACTCCTGGGACACCCTGGGGCTGTCATTCCACTGTTGGCCCTGTCATTCCAGTTCCTGAACACTCCTGGCACACCCTAGGGCTGTCATTCCACTCGTGGCCCTGTCATTCCAGTTCCTGAACACTCCTGGGACACCCTGGGGCTGTCATTCCACTGTTGGCCCTGTCATTCCAGTTCCTGAACACTCCTGGGACACCCTGGGGCTGTCTTGAATGAAAGCCCCAGGGTGTTCCAGTTCCTGAACACTCCTGGGACACCCTGAGGTTGTCATTCCACTGCTGCCCTGTCATTCCAGTTCCTGAAGACTCCTGGGACACCCTGGGGCTGTCATTCCACTGTTGACCCTATCATTCCTGTTCCTGAAGACTTCTGGGACACCCTGGGGCTGTCATTCCACTGTTGCCCTGTCATTCCAGTTCCTGAACACTCCTGGGACACCCTGGGGCTGTCATTCCGCTCTTGGCCCTGTCATTCCAGTTCCTGAATACTCCTGGGACACCCTGGGGCTGTCATTCCACTCTTGGCCCTGTCATTCCAGTTTCTGAACACTGCTGTCACACCCTGGGGCTGTCATTCCACTCCGTGGCCCTGTCATTCCAGTTCCTGAACACTGCTGTCACACCCTGGGGCTGACATTCCACTCTTGGGCCTGTCATTCCAGTTCCTGAACACTGCTGGGACACCCTGGGGCTGTCATACCACTCTTGGGCCTGTCATTCCTGTTCCTGAACACTCCTGCTCCACCCTGGGGCCGTCATTCCACTCCGTGGCCCTGTCATTCCAGTGTCTGAACACTCCTGCTCCTCCCTGGGGTTGTCATTCCACTCCCTGGCCCTGTCATTCCATCCCCAGAGTAGTGTATTTGGGCCCAGAGACCCTAATGGAAAATCCGTTCCGCATTTTTATTGCAACTCTACTTGTGCTGTAATGTTTTCCAATGGAGCCCATGCAAGTCAATTGGCATTCCTCGCTCCCATTGTTTCCAATGGGTCTTCCAGCGTCTCCCATTGTTTCCAATGGGCAATCTTGTCCTTCCTTTTAGTACATCCCCTATTTACGTACAATCGGGCTGTGAAATCTGAACTGCATCCAGAGAAGGGGATAAAACTGAAAGGGCCACACGGTTGGTGTGCGTTTGTGTCAAATCTGCTAGCTTTCTACTATTCTTAACCCACAGTGGTGCAAGTCCTTTTCTCTGAGACAGGTTCTGATAACACACGACCCCAACTGGGAAGAAGATTCTAATGGAAAGGGGCCCCGAGACACTGCGGCGCGAGAAGCTGGGCGGAGGAACCCAAACAAACCGGCTGTCCCGGACCCGGGAGGCGGCCCGCACTGATCTTCGCGCGTTTCGCCGCTTGCATCGCCATGGCAACGGTCGAGGCCGTGTCTTCGCTTTGATCTCCGAGGGGGAAAAAATCCTCCACGAAGCACGCGACAACTGACAAAAAAGGGCAGGTGATACTTCTATTGCGCACGCGTGGTTGTACATCGACCTTTTAAAAAAGACCAACTTCCGCTCCTTCGTTGGGCCCATAGAGGTAAGTGAAAAGGGGCGTTTCACTCAGACCTCTCTTAAAGTTCCGAGTAGATAGAATCTCTCATGAGTGGCAAGGGGTGGAAATACAGGAGAATATGAAACGCCCTCCACCTTTAAAGGGCAGGGCTAGTTGCTGTCTTCTATCTTCTGAAATGATCGTGACCTCGATCCCCCATCTAAATACATTATTGTCTCTTCTTCTAATAATGTTGGCAGTGGTAGGTTTTAATAGCAGGCAGACACAATCAAGCACGCTGCTATGCACTGGGTCTATGTGGGGTCAGCAGTGTCTATTGTGGCTGGTGGTGGTTTGCTGAGATTTGGATGGAGGTCCCTCAAATCCCGTTCTGCCGAAACCTTTTGGCTGGGGATGCCTGGGATTGAATCCGAGAGCTCGATGCATTGCAGTGAAGTTGCTCTACCACTAAACCATGCCTACCCCTACCCCTCATAGCTTGACAACAAGATCTCATAGCTCAGTGGTAGAACACTTTGCCTGCGACTGGCTAAAGGTCGATCTAGATAATTGTAAACAGATCCTCATTAATGGTTTGTACATGGAGACGGAATAAAACTACCGTCATATTGCAGATCATATCTTAAGTCTATGGGCAGCACCACAAGAATCATGCATCCACTGCTTCATGACACTGCCATGGTGTGGAAACATAGTTCTAAACCACAGATCCTCATGATTTTTTCGTTGGGTCACCCCAAACTCAGTATAAAATCGCATATCGTGTCCATAGCCACAGATTACACCAGAAAAAAGGTGGATCCACTGCCTTGTGGCACTGCAGTGGCACAAGCACATGGTTCTGAAGTGTGGGTCCTCAGAATTTCTGTGTCACTTCAAACTCACTGTCAAGTCACGTATGTCCATAGCCACAGACTTCACAAGCATCACACATCCAGTTTTGAAAACGTATCTACTTCATTTATATCCCATCTTTCTTCCCAATGGCATACATCATGCTGTTCTCTTCACTTAATTCCTAACACCAATCCTGTGTGTTGGGCTGAGTGTGTGCAAAGTCGTGCAGCCAATGTTCACAGCAGAGTGAGGATCTGAACCTGGCTCTCCCATATCCAGTACAATGCTCTAACTACTAGACCACACTGGCTCTAGAAAAACAAAAGACTAGCTATATAAAGCTCCCTCCAGAACTGAATATGGGCAGGTCTACTGGATGAAAGCAGGGTGCAAGGAAAAGTTCACTGTGGGTGAGGAGTTTTTCACACACACACCCTCCAAAAACACTCCCAGCGGCAATATCTAAAAAATGGTGGGTGGTAGAACTTGGGAGAAAAGCAGCTCCACAGGAATGGAAGAGGATCTAAACACTGATTCTTCAACCCCATCTGCAATTTTCTGCCATAATAGTAAACTGCCCATTTTATTCAGAGGGGAGGAAGTTAAATTGGATATCAACTGGATAAATACAGGACCAGGTGGAACGGTCCCAAAGCAACTGACCAGCAGCCATTCACAAGTGCCAGGGTGGGGCAGGGGGAGATAATACAACACTACTTTCAAGAGCACCTTTTGGGGAGGGCTAAAGTCTTCACCGACATGAGAAGCATGTTTCAATATATGCCAGTTGTTTCCAAATGTAACTCCTTTTTATCACAAAACTCAAGAACAAAGCTTGATGACCAACCCTTCTCAGCACCCCGACAAATCTGCCTAGTGTGTAGGATACCTCTCTAACCACAAACCTAGAAATTCTGAACCACCACGCAGGTCCCTAAAAGATACACTCATCACTTGCTAGCATTAGACTCCAACCAAAGTCCATTTCTAGTTCCTAATATTTAGTCCTAATAGCAGAATTCTGGAATGGAATAAACACTGAAAATAATGCAGCTGTTTCAGGGCATCCCAAGCAGAATCTACCATCATGTTTTTTATTTTAGGCAGGAGGGCACCTTAAACATGGCGTCAGCACATATTACAGCCCAAACGGGATACAGTTGATACACCTGTGCAAATTAGGCTTTGGTTAAAATTGATTAAGATGTTCACTCACTCTTTTCAGGCAACTCCACATCCAAAAAGGTTTTCTTCCTTTTATTCTCCCCCCCCCCCCCCCCCACCACCAACACCGATGGTACTTTTACATACTGAAAGAATTACTAAAGGGAAAATTTTAATCCTAAAAACCTTCACTGTAACAGAACACCAATAGATTGTTCAGACTGCCATAAAAATACTGAGAACACTACCGTGCTCCTGACCCCTCCCCTTCCAATGTTTAACTCACTATTATGGCCACATTCAGTCCACTGAGTGTGAAAGTGATTTTTTAAAAAAAACTTTTATTAAAATGTTTTGGATACAGACAAACCTCTCTCTGCAAACATGTTTCACGTTTCCAGAAATGGGAAGTTAAATAATTTTGCTAACAGAATTATGTTCTCTTGACTGTCCAATCTGTAGTCCAATTTCTAAAGTATATATTAACTTTATATCCATACATCAAGGTGTTAAGACTTGTCTATTGACAGTACATGGCAGGCAGAAAGGGGGAAAACAGGGCAGAGCCATTCACAATCACTTTCTCCAGTGGCTAGGATTACCACCTTCATAGAAGGCTGTGCTCTGACTGGGCACCAATCTTATGGGTCTGCTTAGGACATCTTTTTTAAGCATGGAACCAGAACGTGCCATTTCAGGTAAGGGTGAGCAAGTCTCATGTTGATTTAAGAGGAACCATCCTTTTGCATTCCTTGAATGTAACAGCCAAGTAGAACTTTAGGTGCTCAGTACTGGAGATAGAATTATTTATGTCTGATCAACAAAGTCAAGAGTATTGGCTGGGTCACTATAGTCTGGTGTGGTTCTCTAACACCTCCTTGGCACCAAACCCACAGGCACTTTGGCCTAAGTGAGAGTCACGGATGGATGAGTGACAATCCTTCTATAGAAAACCCACGGACTTCACAAAGACAGGATTAAAGAACTCAAACTTCAGTGGTGAGATATGCTGCTATTTTGGTGGTGAAGACACAGGCGAACAGACACAAAATGACTAACGTTAGAGAAGACTCCTCTTGATCCTGGAGTCAGACTTCTGTCTGGGAGCCCTCTTGATCCTGGAGTCAGACTTCTGTCTGGTTACCCTTTTCAGGAATAGTCTGCTATTTCACAGTTCTCCCGATCATGGTTCAATGTGACTGTCTTGGGGTAGACCATTTTGCACTTTGCAAGTCAGACCTATAAACATGTACAACTTAAGTGTATCATTTCTGCAGTACATTCAACTCTTTGTTGACAACAAAGTATAGCTGCATTACAGATTGCAAGAGAGCATTCTCCAGGAGACCACTTGGCACTCAAGTGTTTACGCAGCTTTAGGTAAGTTGAAACAAACTGACATGCAGGAGCATTAGGCAAAACTGATAGATTCCATGGTTGAAGTAACTGCATTTTCAACACTTGCAAGTAATAGGTAATCACCACCAACACAAGAAACTTTGGGGCTTCCAAATGTCAACAATCTTAAACCTCTCTTTCGGTGAATTAATTGTTAAGACAAAGGGCACAGGACCACAGCAGCCAATCAAATTACAATACACAATTCACAGCTTCAATATACCTGTCTGCAGAACAAGTGCCTGAAGCATCACAGCCTGTGTTCACCTGCTACAATGCTGTGTTGTATTTCATGTTTTGTAACAGAGTCAAGAACTAAGCCAAGATGTTTCCAGACCACTAAGCCACTCTGAGAAAGATGTCTTACTTTTTTTACTTTTTTTTAAAACTAAAAATGAAGATGTGGAGACAGGAATGGAAATTCAAACACAAGCTCTGTTGAATATAAAAAAAGAAAAGGGGTTAGTTTACATTAATAGCATTATGATATGCGTTATGTTGGAACACTTTAATGCTGTAGTAACCCATCAAAACAAATTCATGATTTATACTGCTGTGTGCAGCAACAGCCTAAAATGTAGAACAAGTAATGACCCATAAGTCTGAGAACACTGCTGCAGCTGCAAAAGAGACGGCGAGAAAGTGATCATAACTTGTAGAGGTGGTAGCTGCATTCAGACTCCAACCCAATAAGGACATGGAAAACTAGAACAAGTGTCCCTGTGTGCGTGCTCTGTTCCCCCCACCCCACCCCAGACTAAAATCCCTGTAAATTAAAAAGGAAAAGAAATCATTGCACAAGTGAGTCCCAATAGCACCGTCTTCATGATCAAGCAGTGTGACACAGCATAACCATCTCACCGGGCAATTAAGCCCCACTCTGTTTACTAAAGATTTTGAATATCATGATAGCTGGTTCAATAATTTGGGAACTACCTAAATACCTTAGATGTTTTTTTAAAAAAATTCCTAACAGATTCTGGCACAAACAAGATGAATGCTAACAGGGGGGGGGGGGGGGGCGGGGGGGGGGCCAGGGACCTAAAAGGGACACCATTTACATTAAACACTTTCTTTAAAAAATATAATTGCTTTTTTTAAAGTCAATTGGCCACAGTGGTGAGACATGTTCCCTTTTTCAGCCACTAGAGTACCGTGTGCAGAGCTTTGCACCCCAGCTCACCAGTCCCACTGTGACTGAAAGCCATGGCTTACACAGGAAGCAATGGCAGCCGGAAGTGACAGCCTGCACCAGCGTACAGAGTGTAATCTCCCAGGCAAGAGGAAAAGAATTGTGTCACCACTGTGATGTAGGGTAACTGAAGACAGGGATCTCTGGGTCACTGCCAGGATGCGGTCGGAGAGCCTTCCATGTTCTAATAGAAAAGTCCATAAGGAAGCTGTGAGCAGGATCAGTCCAGAAGTAGATCCATCTCTCCAAATATCAGTCAATGTACTGCGATAGCCAACGGAAACCTTCACCGTAGCCTTGTCTCTTCAGTACGCTACACATGAACACTTCCATGGGGCGTGTGTTCAAGTCCTTCAGTGGCACATTTCCCTGGAAAGTCAAACAAGAAGTCATTTGTACAGATTATGTTACCTTAGGCTTTGAAACACACAGAACACACATGAAATTGCCTCATACTGAATCAGACCATTGGTCCACCATCAGTATTGTCTACTCAGACTGCTACCGGCTCTCCAGTGTCTCAGGTATTTTACATCACCTACTGTCTGGTCCTTTTAATTGGAGATGCTGGGGACTGAATCCTGGGACATTCTGCTTGTGAAGCACAGTCCCTACCCTCTAAATACAAAGAGCATTTGCTGAACATTCATCTAGTTCAACACAGATTTGCCACATGACCATTCTATCTTTTGAGTGCCACAGCTACATAACAAATCAGAACTCCAAGAGACAGAAACAGAACTGCATCCTATGCTATATCAACAGAAACAGATGCAAGGTAGCACAAACAGGTGCACTGACTTTAAATTGGTCCATTCATATTCCTCACATGCAAGTTTTTCAGACATGACTTATGGTACAAATTCCTCTACTCAAAAGAGCAAGAGGGGCAAAATCCAAGATCAAGATCCATCTCCATTAAGCTCTTGTAAGCCTCAGTGAAAGGTAAATAATTTTATTACAGCTGTAGCTAAGACTTGACTCTGTACCTCAAACAGATTAAGAGGATATTTGCAGATATTCTCCAGTATTTTAAAAGCCACTAAAATTCAATTTATTTAGAAATTTATACAGCACTTTTGTCCCCAACAGGGAGGCAAAGTAGCTTACAATGTTACCCCCCCCCCCATTTTAATCTAACATCTACCTGTGAGGGAGGCTAGGCTGAGAGATGGTGACTAGCCCAAGGTCACCCAGCAAACTTTCATGGCAGAGCGGGGATTCAGACCTGAGTCTCCCCCCTGACACTGTTACAACTAGACCATACTTTACTCTGACTTTGAAATATACTTCCATTATGAGATGAGAAACTTTTGAAAGATGTGGATTTTATAACACAGCATTATTTTTTCTTACTTTATAACCAGATTTACACTTTACCTTTCCTGTGGTCTGTCCATAAAGTCCAAAAATTTCTCGCAGCTTCTCCTCACTGATAGCTTCTGGTCTGTCAATTTTGTTACCCAAGATAAGAATCGGCACATTGGATATTGTTTCATCAGTCATTAGTGCCTAATGGTAAGAAAGATAATGACTTGTGTCATAAAATATTTGCAACAAACCACTAATGATTAACTTGCAATGAGTGCTGCTGAAAACAATTTCTTGCCAGTAGGTGTATTCAGGCTTGCACCAAGATTTCTTCTATTGTGGATTCTCACAGAACTTTATTAAAACCTAATATTACAGTAGCAGCATCTCAAAATAGGGCTTGCCTAACTCTATCTCAGGTCATTTTGGAAGACCAAGATTTTCCATGGGCTGAAAGGAGCCAGAAAGTCAAATTCCCCACTCTACAATATGATCCTCCACATACTAACTCCCAAGTGATCAGAGGGCCACAAGCAAAGAGCAGGAGTGGTCACTGTTAGTGCCGTCACTAGATAAGCAGTCGTCTGAATCTCAGCTCCTTTACCCACTTTTCCATTTGGGTTCATCATGCTGGATTAATGTACTACATTTCCCCCCATTTGAACACATACAATACATCTTAAGGCAGTTTCTTGAGGAAAAAAATATTCTGCATAGCCAGAAATACAAAGCATAATGGCAACTGTATTGTCAGTTAAAAATGCTACATACATTAAGCTCCACTTTGGATTCCATAAGACGTGGGTGATCTGCACAATCCACTAAAAAGACAATCCCATTAATTGCTGGTAGGTAGTTCTTCCAAACACGTCGAGCTACAAGGGGAAAATGTGCCCATAAAACGACAGATTAGGAAGCAATATAACCACTACAAGCAAAGCTTGACAAAAGGTGCATTTAAAGCTGTTTCTGAGCTCCATCTATTGGAACACTGTGACTTTACAGGATTATCCTTTTCACAAATGTCATTTTCCTCTTCTATATTATCTCAGTAATTTGAAACAAGCTTTAAGTGATGTCACTTGGTTACTAACCTGTCACATTCTTATGGCTGCATCTTGACACTAGTTGGTTTTGACTGTCTCTCAGTGTAATGTGTCCTGCCATACTCAGTACTAACATACACAGAAAGTTCTATCCATGGAGAAATTCTACAGCCATTTCCATGACCACAGTGGTATTTTAGACTTGTTCCATGACAATGGAAAGATCTGTGGGGTGTCTCCATGAATAGCACAGTTCATACAAAGCTTGTGTTACATAAATGTCATTCCACAGGACCACCCTGTCTGGCTAATGAAATGTTATTAGTAATACTTTGTCTCAGAAGAAGAATGTCTTGTCAGGTTGCAATCGACTCATGGCTATCCCATCCATGGGGCATTCTAGGCAAGACACAAACAGAGGTGGTTTGCCATCGCCTGCCTCTGCGTAGCACCCCTGCACTTCCTTAGTGGTTTTGCATCCAAATACTAACCGTGACCAACCCTGATCAGCATAGTGTTTCTGCAATTTTATTATGCTACACTGGTATCCTACTAAACTGATAGAAAAGCAAGATGTAACTGAACTACAAACAATGTTAGCCAAAGTGACATATCCCAAAAAGTTTAGTTCTTCAATATAAAAAGAACACACAAATGAAATTATTAAGTGAAATCCGCTAAAACAATCAGGTTCTAGAACATCAACATACAAAGGGAAGAAGGGATCTCTGAGGTTATTAAGCCAAGCCAAGCCAAGATGAGATTTAAAAAATCAACTAAAACCAGTACCTTGAAAAGCATACCCAAGACTTTCATTCTGTTTCAAGGCAATGATATGTAGCCTGACAAAATAATTAACAGAGAGAGAAGCATAGCATCTGCTAGTTTTACCTTGCTCATGTCCACCAAGATCAAAAGTTGTGAATGTCATTCCAGCAATGGTCAACTCTTCTGAAGCTAGAGAAGGAGGAAATTGATTTATGAGCCACAGTAACATTGGCACTGATGATTACTGTCTCAAGTGAAAGTACCCGCTGTCAGAAGCAGAAGGCACTCAAGATACATAACACCTTAGCCACATTTCATAATTCAAGGTTAGGAATAATTGCACCCATGTTGTACTATGAACTGGGAGGCTTGAAAGTATCATGTAGAAAGTCATCTGCAATAACATGCATGTTCTACACAATCTCCTGCAAGCACTGTATTTCAACACATAAGGACTGATAAAAGCTTAACATTCTGAAACTTCTTCTGAAGCACTCACCTACAATGAGGACTAACCTTAGTAATCTACACCAAGAATTTTAAAAATCAGAAGGACTATACCTGTTAACAACAGCTAGGCAAAACTTACTTGGATGCAGTGTAGGAACATGCTGGCCCAATCTGTCATCTTTTAGCATGTGCAGAAGAGTGGTTTTGCCAGCATTATCCAAACCCAGGAAGACTAACTTGCCAGACTTCTTGTATAATCCTGCAAGAGAGAAAGGCACATGCAGAAAACTCTAAATCGAGAATGTTATTCAGGATCGCAAAAACAACCATGGGGAGATTGTGAAGCATTACAAGACGATCTCTTTAAATTGGGTGAATGGGCAACAACACAGTAAATGAAGTGCACCTTGGTTAAGTCTAAGGTGATGCATACTAGACCCAAACAAATCCTGACTTTAAATATATGCTGATGGAGTCTGAACAACTCAGACTGAAAGAACTTAGGGTTCTAGTGGAAAGCAGTGTGCAAAAGCAGTGAAAAGGGTAAAGTCCATGTTAGGAATTACTAGGAAGGGGACTGAAAATAAGATGGCCAATATTGTGATGTCCTTGTATAAGGCCATGTTGCAACCTCATTTGGAATACTGCATGCTTTGGTCACCATATCTTAAAAAGAATATTGTAGAGCTGGAAAATGTACAAAGGATGGCAACTAAAATGATTTGGGGGTTGGAGCACCTTTGCTGCAAGTCTGGACCTTTTCAGTCTAAAGAAGAGACAGCAAGAGGGGACATGATACTGGCTTATAAAATTATGCCTGGGGTCGAGAAAGTGGAAATTGTTTCTTCCTTTTCCATAACTTCAGGGCACCCAATGAAACTGTTAGAAAGTTGTTCAGGACAGACCAAAGGAAATACTCCCCCCCCCCAATCAAGTAATTAAGTCGTGGAATTTACTGCCAGTGGAGATAGTGATTGCCAGATGCATAAATAGCTTTAAAAGGGTGTTAGACAGATCCTTGGAAAAGAGGGCCATCAATGGCTACTAGCCATGGTGACTGAAGGCAGCCTCCATTTCCAGAGGCAATAAACCTCTGAATACTATTGTTGGGAGGCAACAGCAGGAGGACCTCAGCCCCTATGCCCTGTTTGTTTGGCTCTTCATGGCAACTGGCTGGCCAAGGTGTGAAGCAGTATGCTGGCCTAGATGGACCACTGGTATGATCCAGCAGGCTCTTCTTCAGTTCAAAGCGCTGTTCAATTAGAATCAATAGATTTTCTTGATTATTCATGCTTTTTTCCTTGACCATTAAGCTATCAATTTTGAGGAAAAAACCTCAAGACTATTCAATTATTTCCTAAAATTATCTATTAGACACCTCTCCAGTGCTAATGTTGATGCTGCTTCATGCAGAAGGATTGGGCTGGTGCAGCCTAGGAAACGGAATTGCTACTTCCTCTTATCCTGTACCCAAATGAGCACTCTTCTTTCACCTAGGACTTACCTTTTGCTTTCTTGGTACTGGGTTGTGTGCAGTTCTACTGCAAGGCAACAAGATCTGGGTTTTGTAGTTCAATTTCCAATTTTAGTATATGTGCGGCCGAAGCAAGCACGATTTTGTAGTTGTGTAACTACCCCAATTCAATTGGATAACACACACTTAGAGCAGAACAGAGAACCTTAGGATAGGATTATAAATTAGCCAGGTTTAAGAATTAAAATTTAGCATGGTGTCCAAGGTAGACCCGCCGGTGTGTGGGTACAATGGCATACAATCAACTGATAAAGAAAAGAAGGACTGACCTCTGTTGCAAGATTCTTATCTCTAATGAGATGAAAAACAAAGAGTGGTGGAATCACTGACAGATTACACGCACTATTCCTCATAACCATCAATAACAGACTGCATGAAAAACGCCAGTATAGCTGCACCCTTATTAGAGGCATTTCAGCACATTACAATTTTGTCTTAACACATCTGAAGCCTTACCTAGAAACTGCAGCACACTGCTGAAGCCATTGTAGATCCATTCAAATATGAACGACATTGTGGGAGATCAACTGCCTAGAGGGTAAGAAACATATTTGGTTGACAGCCTTGCTGCAAACCAGAACGTTTCATCTGTCACATTTATTTATGATCTAAAACACTGTCAGTTAAAGCCTGATATCCAAGTACCAGCAGGAAAAAAAGTAGAAAAATAGCTCCTTCACTGGTTTAAAGATGGCGGGAACAAATCAATACATCTCTTCCCAAGAAGGATAAACTATCAACAGCTTACACAATAGCCTCTATGTTCTCAATTCTCTGTAGTAGTATAATTTACATGCACAGTAGGTTAAAATAATCTCATATGCAAAAGCAAAGTTCTAGTCCAAGGGGGGGGAAATGAGACTACTTCAAATCATTAGTACTCTCTTTATAGAAGAGAGTGCTTACTACATGCAACCCATACACATCACAATAAAAAGGGTAAAGAAGACACTAAAATGGCTTCACTTCTTGTGTTAATGGGAGCACAGCCCTAAAGATCTTTCAATGCATAAGCGGCCAGAAATCAAACCGCACTGGTGGACTTTAACACCAGTACAGCTATTTAGTTGGCATTTGGCTCACAGCTTCTTCATATACCCTCAAATTGATTCATTTGACACTGAAGTGTATTTGTTAATTAATTCAAATATGGACTTCCCTATTACAACAAAATGAACCCACCAACTTTTCTATCTCAAGACAGAATTGAATATGCTGACCTGAATCCTTCTGCCCTCAATGCTACTTAATGGACCAAACAGGACCAGAAATTTAATCCAAGCAGCCCCCAAGTACCCTAAGCTTGTTTTCACTGAAAAGGTTTGGAGCATGGGAAACAATAAGTATTATTATCTTCTATCTAGATGGTTTCCACACAGGTTTTAGTTTAAGTGACTTGGAGCACTTCTGGAAGTTATAATATATCCACAATAAGCAGTTTCACATTATCTTTCCTTGATGCTCACAATGAAAACAAGTTTAGGGAGAACTCGGCATTGCACAACCCTGGACAGCACATCGTTGCCCTGGAAGACCGCTAACGGGACTGGGCGATGATAAACTCCATCTCCCCCAATGGGGCTCATGATCCCGAGAGAGAGAGACAAGAGTCAGCCACTGAAGGTGGGGCGCTGACACGACTCCGGAGCCTGGATGTAGCGGGGCCCCAATGGCTGGCCTTTGCCTGACAACGACAGGCAGGACTGGCCTGTGCTGCAGATACGAGGGGAGGCAGAGGAGTCGAAGGGAAACGGCTTTTGTCCAAAGCCACGTCGTGTGGTCATGGTTGAGAGACCCCTCGAAGGCGGGGGGGGGGGACACGTCAAACCTCACCAGGGAGACGGAGCCACGGGGAAAGACGCCCGGGGAAGGGGGACAAGGAGCGGG
>NW_015160871.1:75135-80634 GCF_001447785.1 Gekko japonicus
CCCGCCCCCACCCCGCCTGCGTGTCACTTGCTCTTCCCCCTTGTTCCCTCCCACCGGCTCAAGCCCGAGCCAATCAGCGCCACCCTCCCTGTCGGCCCCTCCGCCTCACGCTCCCCTCCCTCACCTTCCCCAGCGACGGCTCTCTTCCCGGCACCGCACACCACGACGACGGCCAGGGTCCAACGGCTGCGCCTCTCTCGCTCGCTCTCCCTCTCGTTCTGTCTCCCCCGCACCCCTCACCTCGCTCACTCCTCAGCCGCCAGCTACACGCCGGAACTACGTAGATCTCCTCCCGCCGCTACTTCCGGTGGGAGGGTGGGGAAAGAGGAGAAGCCGCTACGTTGGCTGCCGGGCCGCGCGCTACGTGTCCAGCGGACGCTGCAGTGACGACAGCGGTGACATCCCAACCCCGCCCCCTGGGCGGCCCGTGTGGGTTGAAAGGAAGGTATAAAGGGAGAAGAAGAGAGGACGGTGAGGCGGCTGCTCCTTTTTATCCGGCCGTTCTTCCAAGGCGCTCCGGGCGATGGCCGCGGCTCCCCCCCCCGTTTTACCCTCACAAGGCTGTGAGGTCGGTTAGTCTGAAAGAGGGTGGCAGAAGCGGGGAAAGGACGGCTTTGCA
The DNA here is from genome assembly GCF_001447785.1 of Gekko japonicus. Taxonomy (NCBI): domain Eukaryota; kingdom Metazoa; phylum Chordata; class Lepidosauria; order Squamata; family Gekkonidae; genus Gekko; species Gekko japonicus. Next base: position 75,755 of record NW_015160871.1, read on the forward strand.
GCGTGAACTCTGCGGCATTATACGGTGATGAGGTCCCTCCCCTTCCCTGGCTCCACTCTTGGGTCTCTAGGAATGCCCCAACCCAGAGTTGGCAACCGCATCCGAGCCCAGAGACTAGATGCCGTCTGATGAAAGTGGGCTCCATTCATCCACAGAAGCCAGCACTAGACTATTCAACTGAGGAAAGCATTACTTAGTGGATTCACTCTTCCAGGACATTCAATGGGTGACCGCAAAGTAGCTGCTTTATTGCAAAGGAACTTCAGGAACAGACTAGAAAGGCAAATTGCTGTTGTAAATAATTACAGCACACAGAACAATGGAATCCCCAGGACTTAGCAGGGATATTGGCTTCTTATCTCACTACATATGCTAACCTCATTCAGACTTCACATCAGTATTCTCACCAGTCCCCCAGAAGGGCTATACGTCCTCTTTATTTTATTTCTTATTTGGAATAATAGATTAGAATAGTAGATTGTAATGTAACATAATGAATAGTAGAATGCAGTGTAATCTGGAATCGTAGATGGGAATGTATATATCTGGTCTGCGGACAGATTACACAGCCAATCACTCCACTTCAAAGAAGAGGATGCTGTAAGGTTGCTTCCATGCTTGAGAGGAGATGGATGGAGCGTAATGGCAGGGACTCAGTTAATTACTCTCAGCATTCTACAATTAATGATACATCTGCCCATCAATCTTGTTTTGACATTTCCTTCACTGTGTCCCCCCCCTAATTAAACCCAAACAAATGGTAACCATATAAACTAAGCTTGTTATTCCACTTTCGTCCTTGAATCTGTTAAGCATCTTCATTATGCTGTAAGCTAATTTACTGCTCATCCTCCACTTACATACATGGACTAGTAATTTCCATTTCTGAAGTATGCATGCCCACAAAAGCTTACACCTTGAATAAAACTTTTTTGGTCTTAAAGGTGTCACTGGACTCAAACTTTATTCTTTTAGTGGGTTTTCATCTTGCTCTTATAGGACCACTAAGAGGAGATTGGCTTTATACCAGTGTTCCCCCTAAGCTGAGTTAGTGTGAGCTAGCTCACAGTTTTTTAGCCTCCGGCTCACACATTTTTGTCGTAGCTCAGGAAAGATGGCTCCAGAGCATACTACTTTATGCAGCAGCCAAATCGCTTGCTCACAACTTTAATGCCAGTAGCTCACAAAGTAGGATTTTTGCTCACAGGACTCCATAGCTTAAAGGGAGCATTGCTTTATACCCCGCCCTTCAGTACCTGAAGGACTCTGAGTGGTTTACGATCCCTTTCCCTTCCTCTCCCCACAACAGACACCCTGTGAGGTAGGTGGGGCTGAGAGAGCTCTCTCAAGAACTGCCCTTGAGAGAACAGCGCTGTAAGAATTTATGACTAACCCAACATCACACCAGCAGCTGCATGTGGAGAAGTGGGGAATCAAACCTGGTTCTTCCAGATTAGAGTCCGCACTCCTAACCACTACACCAAACCACAGAAGAGTCCAGGCAACTCTGGACATGTGCTGAAAATATTGCTTTGAAATCAGTAGCATTTCTCACTAAACTGAGCCAGGATCTCACTGTATTGTTTTGTCTAATTTGGTTCATTTTTAAGAATACTAGTGACCATTTGCACTAATAAAACCTATATGATGTTACAGCTGTGACAGTTTAAAAAAGAAAAGCAGCACTGTTCTCTCTTGTTAGTGCATATTTATCTTGTCCACAGAGTTCTGGACAGTATACATCATTCTGATTCTCATTTTATCCTCACAACGCTGTGAGGTTGATAAAGGGAGAGAAAGTCACTCAGTGATGGCAAAATGCAGATTTGAACCTGGATCATCCTAATCCCAACATTCGAATTACAATGCCATGCTGCTTTCCTTTGCTTAGTCACTAGTGGTGAACAAACACCTTTAGGTTTCACAACAGTTATGGAAGTACCAATATCGAATGAGTGAGTCATGTGTGATCCATGTCCTTATGGAACTTTGTATCTATTGTATGAAAGTGTGTTTTGTAATAAGGGCACATTTCCCAACACCACTATTGGGCTACATTATGTATCAGACCATATTCCAAAACAGTAGTTTCTAGCATAACATGATGAAAATCAAGGGTCTTCAAAGGTAATGAGAATCTAAAAGCAGGTTGTATACATAAATGCTCTGTTATATGGACTCTGCTTCCTCTATTTCCCCCCCATATTTCTGCCTCGTTAGGGACACCAAGACATCCCTAAATCAATATATCATATAAAATAGGCCTCTTGAGCCTCAGAGTTATGGAAATAGTCAGCATGTATCGTCTATAACAGAGGCATGTACCATAAACTGCATATCAGTATGCTGCAGTCCCAAAATTCTCTAAAAATGCTTTTTAATGTGGAACAATATCTGTCAAGAAAGTGAATTGTACAGCATGAGGAGTTGGTTGAGTTTGAATCCTACCTTTTTAATTGTACCTGAAAATTAAGGATAGTGGAGACAGTGGATGCTGGAACAGGTATAATCATGTCCACTGAATGACACCCTTGTCAAGAAGGAGTCTGCCACTTCCTGCAGACAGTGCCGTGTAATTGGAAGTTTGGCTGTCAAACTGGGCAGAGTTGCCATCCAGGCAAACAGTATCAGGCAGCTAAGACTTTTACTATGCAGATGCAGGGAAGAACAACTGCCTGTTGGGATCCTGCCACTCAACTGCAATTTTCCAGTTTGTTACTGTAAGTTTGGGAGATCGTATCTTCAGTCTTTTTTTTTCACTTTATGGAGACCTCAAACAGGCAGGGCATTTCCACGCAAAGGATTGTGGTGATCAAGCAGATGTTAGAAACCTCAATAATTATCACGGTTAAATATCTGGAAGAAATGGCCAAAGGCTTTCTCTTTAGATGGGGTGTGTGTGTATGTCAGCCACCTCAGAATTCATACAGTTCTTTTTCTTCAGACATACTTAACAGCCATGTGAAGTAAACAGTGAGAAACTGTTCCTATTTTTATATCTTATGTTGAATCAAGAAAATATAGCTAGTTGTTAAAGATTATATGGAAATTGTTTTCCTGAGCTCTGTCAGTCAGCTCTACATGAGCTTGAGCCAATTAACTGGGAGCATCTGAGGTTGCAGTGCAGAAGCAAAGTGTGGCTCTGACCCATCCTTTTGATGGGGACCACTGCAAATCCTATAGCACATTTAGCATGAACACATCTCAGTTCTGCTCTACTGATCATACCACTTTTGCTGACCTTTCCCAGTTTCACAAGTACTTTAATTACAGAGAAAAGAAAGAGTATAAAAGAGGAGGTCCAGATTCATTTTCCTGGGGATCCACGTTCAGAGATGTTGATTTATCACAATGAAGACAGAAAACACCAAATGAGTTTCAAAAGAAATTATTTTACTGGTACCCAATATTTTACTGGTATCTTCACTGATTACTCATATCCAGGAAGCAACAGATATGGGTGTGTTTGTACACAATTAATGCCATGATACTTAACCAAAGACTGTCAAGCTGATAGTTTACAAAACTACTGCTCCGATTCTGTAGGACCTGGATACACTTTGAGCACACAGAGTTAAGTATGCAACATCTGTTGTTTCATACGCTGTGCATATTTAGAACATCAGTTTTAATACCAACACTTCATCTAGTTCTGCACAAGTGGCTTCTTGGTAAAAGGACAGCAGCTACGGCAACATCTGGCTTCACGTCACTTTTTCTCGTAGTAAAACCACTTGTCCACTGGGGTTGGCGGAAGAGGATGAAGAAAGAAAAATAAATTTAGTATCAACTATAGATCTGAAACATTTGTAAGGTATTGCAGGCCACCAGTGTTCCCTCTAAGTTGAGCGAGTGTGAGCCAGCTCACCGTTTTGTTTTTTTGTCAAAAAGATTTTTTATTTTCCAGTATTCATGCATTTTCCATCTTTATCAATCGACTAGATATTCCATTTTCCCTCCTCCCCCCAAAAGGCTTCCCGCAATTCGTCTCCCTCATGCCCCATATAGTCATTAAATTCAAGATAACATCAAGTACTTAATATTGTTCTAAACATAGTAAATTTTGTTTCACGTCCCAGTTCTTTTCTAGATATATTTTAAAGTCCTTCCATTCTTCAAAGAATTCTTGGTCTTCTTCGTTGTTCAATTTTCTAGCTATTTTATCCATCTCAGCCATGAACAGAACTTTTTGTATCCACTCTTCCAGGTCTGGTATTTTTTCTTGTTTCCAATATTGAGCATATATCATTCTTGCTGTTGTTATCAAATACCAGAACAGTGTCCTCTTTGTTATATTTAGTTCTTCCATTTTTAAACCTAAGAGCAGAATTTCAGGTGCCTTCTTAAAAGAACATTTTAGAATCTTTTGCATTTCACTGTGGACTTTTGTCCAAAAGTCCATAGCTTTATCGCATGTCCACCACATGTGATAAAATGAGCCCTCATGTTTTTTACATTTCCAACATTTGCTAGACATATTCTGATTCATATTTGCTATTTTCTTGGGTGTCATGTACCATCTATACATCATTTTGTAACAGTTTTCTTTTATATTGGTACATACCGATAGTTTCATAGAATTTTTCCACAAATATTCCCATGTTTCTATGGTTACTTCCTTATTCATATTAACTGCCCATTTTATCATTTGCTCTTTTACAGATTCATCCTCCGTAAACCATTTCAACAGTATTTTGTACATATTAGAAACCATTTTCCTCCCCCCACTTTCCCAAACAGTTTCTACTTCATTTCTATCTTCTCTAAAACCATAGTTTTTCTTATCCATTTTAAAAACATCATAAATCTGCATATATTTCAACCATCCATAATTATATTGAATTTCATTCTGCCCTTTCATTACCCATTCTGTTCCTTGC
>NW_015160871.1:82527-82739 GCF_001447785.1 Gekko japonicus
AATTGTTTGTTTCTCTGTTTCATACTCCATATCAGTGGACTGTGGTCTGAAATAACTTTAGGCAAAATTTCGATTTTGCGCATGTTGATTGCTAATTCGCCCGACATCCATATCATATCAATCCTGGAAAAAGAATTGTGTCTATTGGAATAAAAAGTATAGTCCTTTTTTGTAGGGTTCCATTTCCTCCATACATCTTCCAATTTCTCTTG
>NW_015160871.1:83140-103433 GCF_001447785.1 Gekko japonicus
GTTGCATTTTTGTTTTTGTATCCAACACTTAACTCTATTCCTCTTATTCGGTGAATTTAGTCCATTAACATTCCATGACAACAGCTTAACTTCCATTGTGCAGTTTATTATATTTCACCAAATTCATCTAAATTGTCCGCTTTAAATCTATACATGTCCTCCACCGACCTAATAACAATTCTTCCTCCTTTGTAACTAAAGGACAACCCTTGTGGAATCTCCCATCTAAACCTGATGTTCATGGTCTTCAGTTTGTCCGCTAGTGCTTTGTATCTTCTTCTATCTTGCAAGATTGATCTTGGGAGCTCTCTCATTATCATAACTTTGTTGCCTTCTATCATCAGCAGTTCAGTAAATTGTTTCTTGAAAATGTCTTCGGTCGTCTTTCTGGTTAAAAATTGCACAATGACATCTCTTGGTAAGTTTTTCTTCTCTGCGATTCTAGAATTCACTCTGTAGATTAAATCAAATTCACTATCCAGATCCCCATCATCTTCTTCTAAATATGTTGTTATTGCCTTCATCATTGTCTCTCTAATGTCCTCTTCTTCTTTCTCGGCTATTCCCCTAAATCTCAGATGGGTCTGCAATCGTCTGAATTCTGTCATTGCTTCTGATCTTCTAAATTGCTGTGTCAGGGAATCATGTTTCTTCTCTGTTTCTTGTACTTTCTCTTCCACCTCTGTTACCTTGGTTGCCATGTCTTGTATGACCTTGTTGGCTCCTTCCACTTCTTGCTTGATCGATGTTATTTCTGTCTTTACCAGCTCTTTTATTGCGGTAATGTTTTTTTCTTGGGCCTCTTCTAGTTGCTTTAAATGCGCTTGGGTTTGCTTTTCTATTTGCTTCTCTAAGTGCTGTTCTATCTGAGTTCCCATCGCCTGGATCGCCTCAGTCATCCTCTTTTCCATTGCTTCCATTGCAGCTTGCATCTCCTTCTTTTCCTTTGATGACATTTTTGGTGTAGAAATTGAGGCTACCCTGGGTCTTGCTGCTGCAGACGCTTCTGAGCCTGTTCTTGTTCTTCTGGTCTCCGTCTTGGCGATTACTCTTTTCACTTTAAAAATTCAATTTGGTAGTATTGTCCAAAACCTTATATGCATGCAGGCTATTCACCTTCTTTTCGCTTGAATCAGATAGCTTTAAAACCTTTAAAAAAGCAATTTGAAATCGGGTCCTCCTCAAAATGTCGGGCACAACTTCTCTATGGTTTTCTGGGTAGAGTAGGTCGGTTTTAGCTGTTCCGGGCCCCGTCTGTGCGCTTGCGCTTACATCCGGTTCCCCGCTAGTCTTCTTCCGACTCCTTCCGGTTGTTCCGATTTTCTCTAGGAGATATACTCACTGGTTGTCTGTTGTCGGAAGAGGTTTACTGGTACTCCGGCCCCTTTCTTCCCGCGATGTTTTTCGTCAGTTTCGTTTCTCTGTTGCGCACGTATCTCTAACTAACCGCAGGAATGTTCAACAATAGCGATTTTTCCGTTTTTAAAGCTTTAGATCAAGTCAATTTTTTTCCGGAATTAGTCACTGGGATCGTCTGCTCATTATCCGCTTAACCGCTCGGGTCCGAAACACGTTAAGATCAAGTTCAGGTAAGCGGAGCGTTTAGTTGTTATCTAGCGCGTCTATACCGGGATTGCATTGCTTCTTTTAGTTCACTTACTTTTCCCCTTGTTGAAGCTTGATCAGGCCAATCTCTTACTCCCGCTTGGGCACCGCTGCCTGCCGGACACCCCCCCTCTCTGGGGAGCGTTGCTTTGGGCTATGAACTGCCCAAACTGTCTAAAGAGCCGCCGACCACCCCCGGAGAATCGCGGGGGTGCTTTAATTCGCCATCTTGGCACGACCGGAAGCCCCAGCTCACAGTTTTTTAGCCTCTAGCTCACACATTTTTGTCTTGGCTCAGGAAGGATGGCTCTAGAGCAGACTAATTTATGCAGTAGCCAAATCTCTCGCTCACAACTTTAACGCCAGTAGCTCACAAAGTAGAATTTTTTCCTCACAAGACTCCACAGCTTAGAGGAAGTATTGCAGGCCACCATGACAATTTGAAGTGACTTCACAGTTATGCAGGGCCAAATTTCCTATTAATCCACGGCCCATAAGGGAGAGTAAAGAAACAGCCAGAGACTTGTGTCCTGTGGAGGCACAAAGTTGCAACATAAAGGAACTGTCCTGGAACAGCTTCAGGGAGGCTTTGCTTGGCACACATCAAGCTTTTATGTGACATTGCACAGATTAACGTCTATGGGTAATGCCTTTTTTTTTTCAAGAACATGAACAGGGAAGAGATGATAAAAGCAGCCTGAAGACATTGGGTCATAGACCAAAGATGTAAAGTGTTTTAATGTTGGACCATGTGTCTCAAGTTTATAAAAGGGTAAACATTGAGTGGTTGACAATTTCTGGTGTAAGTAATATTGCAGACAAAGCACCTTAAGTTCTGATACAGGATGGGTATAATTAATTCCAGGATTTCTAATAGACAAAAGCCTCATACCATTCTCAGATAGTTTGAAGTCAGAAAGCTTACCATCAGCTGGTATTGGATTGGCAGGTCCACAGACGGATACCTGAAATTGAGATCACATCACATACAAAATTATTGTTCTAAAGGGGTAACAGTGTTAGTCTCTCACAGAAAAAATGAACAGGACCTAACCACCCATTATTAATCAGTCATTAACAATTAGTTGAATTCTGATAGGTGAAGTATCTATGGAATTGCAGTAAACCTACGTATAGCTTTCAGTTAGCACCCCATAGCAGTGCTAACTGCAGAAAGAACCAACAATCTTTAAACATGCACATTTGAAGATTTTATCCAAAAGAATGAAGCATGTAACTAAGTAATCTTGTTCCAGGGATTTAAAAAAAAAATCATCTGCATGTCAAGTGCCGGTGAGAAAACATTGTTCTAGAATAAATAAATTATTATTTATTTATTGTATTTATACCCCGCCCTCCCCGCGAACAGGCTCAGGGCGGCTTACAGTGGTCGGTACAATGTACCTAGTTTGCACAAAACATTTAATGACAACAGAATCATAATACAGTGTTTGTCCCTTGTGCTTTCCAAATTCAGCTACTGTCTTAATGAGTGTCCATGTGGCAGAAAGGGATTCTTGCTGTGATCTCCCCAGGGCATAGGCAGGCCCACTTGTTAAATCACCCAAATTCTACTCAGCATCCTTTAGATCAAGACTGGGTGACATCTGGGGTATATATACCTTAAAGCCTACTGTTGTACCCATAAAGGCTAGAACTGCTTTTTAAAAAAATGATCAAAGCTAAGCCTTTCAATCAGCAACTTTTCTGCACTGGAGTGGAACCACAGAATAGCCAATTAGAATGGAAACCCAACATGCCAGGCGTAGCTGAGTTAACCAGAGTTACCTACCGCATCCACAATAGTTTTAGCAGTTGCTTGATTGCAATGGAAAGGACTATCCGATAAAGTTGCATTTGTGCTAGAAGAGAAAACTCAGTTGTAAAAATAGCCAACTTTTCTTGAGAGTGCATTATTCAACCACGGGAATCTTGAAAAAATGCCCATAATGTTTAGCAAGACACAATAAAGTATTTGTGCTGAATGATGCATGGATGTACAGCAACAGTTGTGTAATGTGCACACAACTGTCATTTCCACCACCTACAGCAGCTGCAGCAGCAGGACAGGAACTCACCAGTTCATTTCTCCCCCATCTTTCTTTTTATATATTAGAGCTTTCCAGCAGTCATGAGTGTTTTTGATGATGTCTAATGCAAAGTCCTACAATTTTGGAAAAGGAAAATACAGTTCAACACCCCTTGTAAACAGTTATGATGCAACAATGCCTTGGATTAAGAATTTCTTCAGGCATAAGGAAACCTTAAGATACATTTGTGCAAACAGAGGATTTTACACTGTCCCATTCCAGTTCCTCCCCAATTTTTCCAGCCTTCATCTTTGTCTTCTGTACATATCTGCTTCATCCTTTTGGATTCTGAGTTTGTACAGAAAGAGCTGCATCCCACACACACTATTTCTGGGATCGTGTGTACAAACATATTTTATGCTTTTGATTTTTTGTTTTTTTACTAATGCAGAACAGCAGAGGCTTAACCTGTCAAGCTTTGGCCGACTTTAGGTAGCACACACACAAACACATACCTTGCCTTTATATTCTCCATTGAACGCAAATTTATTTTCTGGCTTCCCATCAGGCACTTTGTATCTTCTAAACCAATCCACTGTAGCTTCCAAGTATCCTGGTTTAAGCCTCCTGACGTCATCAATAGCTGATGGGGGGAAGCATATATTCAGACTCTAGTCCAAAAGGACAGCTATGTGACATTACGCATCCTACTAACAATATCAGTGACTGTAAACTAGAGGGTATGTGGCCCAAATTCAAATACATTCCCCACCAAAAATGTAAGTTTCTTAATAGCTTCCTTTTTAATAAAGATGTATACCCTGCCCTTCTGAAGCTCATAGTGGCCGTTCGTACAGCAACTTGGGGTGTTTAAGGGGATTGACATTTTTGTAGAACTTCTGAAACACAAGTATTTTAAATAAATTTAAATAAATAAGTTGCCCAAAAAGGTACAAATCTAAGGTAGTGGTGTTATTAGAATTTTCTAGCAGATGCTGAGTTTGACAGTCCTGCTTGATCACCATAAATAGTCCACACAGTATGGATTCCAATGGATAGTCACACACTATCCATACCAACATTTCATTACGTGCTGAAACCCCAGAAGCAAGTGCATCCAGCAAAGAATAATTTTAAAATAGGCTGCTTCTGACAAAAGTGGTGTGAGCTGACACTGACTTGAAGACCTGCCCATGCTGTATGATTGGGGCTGGGGGCTAGGTACAGAGGTTTCTATAGCTCTGACAATACCAAAAAACCCCTTCTTTCTGACTGGCCTCTATCTAGAAGAGTCTCAGGGCAATAATGCCTGATATTGCTGCAGCAGACAACCCAGATCTGGGCTCTGTTTCTTGGAATATGGAACCTAAAATTCAGCTACAACAACACTTGGTTCAAGTCCTCCGAAACTGACATTGTAAATGATGGGGATTCAACAGACTTTTCTCATGTCTTCTTTAGATTACCCATGCAAATTCATATTCAGTTCAAGAGCAGCGAGATTCCCGTTATCCCCTTCCCATAAGATTTGAGCTCCAATGGTGGCAACAGCCTGCCTGCCACACAGTCTACTACATATTTGGGAATATGCACTTCTCATTAAACAAACATCACGTCAGCCTTGCTGTGCACAAAGTCCTCAACCTGCCATGCAGAGGATTTAAAGGGGTTTTCAATAAGTGGGGAAAAGCAAAACCCAAAGATGTATATACCCCTCCCCTTGCTTTGGTGATACTCACTCTCATAACTAGCAGCTTCAGGGTCTTCGACATTGATTGCAATGACTTTCCAGTCTGTCTCACCTTCGTCAATCAGTGCCAGTGTACCAAGGACTTTCACTTGAATTACTTCTCCTCTGCTGCACACCTAGAGGAGAAACACTTACTCAAATGTCAACTTCCTAAGTCTAATAAGCTAGAGTAGCTAAAGCTGAAAGGAGTATAGCTCACTGTCTATCCCATTGTTCAGCAATATGCTGAAGTGTTATTAGTTCTGCCAGAGCAGGTGTCCCCAGACATTTTGCGCCTGTGTGGCATCTTTGGAATCCTTGCAAAGAAAAACAGAAAACAACTGTGAGCTGAATATCCCACAGAAAATATACAAAAGGAGACTTCAACAAAGTGAAATGTATATAGAGTATGAAATGAATCTATTCATATCATCCCTCATAGGAAAATATGGAAGCCAAAAAGATCCATAATAGGAAAATACAGAGTCCAGGGCAATGCTCCCTCTAAGCTGTGGAGTCCTGTGAGCAAAAATTCTACTTTGTGAGCTACTGGCATTAAAGTTGTGAGTGAGAGATTTGGCTACTGCATACATTAGTTTGCTCTGGAGCCATCCTTCCTGAGCTAAGACAAAAACCTGTGAGCTGGAGGCTAAAAAACTGTGAGCTAGCTCACACTAACTCAGCTTTAGAGGGAACACTGGTCCAGAACAACTATTGGGAGTCTCATTCCATTTCCTGGAGGCATGTTTTGGTCCTGTTACATAGAAGCAGCCTTTAGAGGTGCTGACTAGAGTTTAGGAGACCTTGCCCAATGTTGAAGAAACAGAATAGCATTATCCTATATTCCTGAGGAAGGACCATAAGTCTGAAACACTGAAAATTACCTAGGAAAAATGTTGGATATTTATCTTGTATATTTATACTCTGGACTCTGTATTTTCCTGTTATGGATCTTGTTGGGTTTCTGTATTTTCCTATGAGGGATTATATGAATAGATTCATTTCACACTCTATATGCATTTCACTTTGTTGAAATCTCTTTTTGTATATTTTCTGCGGGATATTCAGCTCACAGTTGTTTTATGTTTTTCTTTGCTATTTCCTATTGTGTTCTGTATTGTTTGTTGTTGTATCTTTGGAATCCTGACACAGGGTGGTGTGTGCAATCACAAAATGGCTACCATTGGAACTGGAGTCACACACACACGCCCAAGCAAAGGGTACAAGAGGAGGAATTTTAAAAAATACAGCAGAAAAGAGGAATGAGGGAGAACATAAAAACAACACTGCGCCAGGTAAGGTGTTGGTGGGTGCCATGAGTAACTCTGCTGTAGTGTCTGTGGGCTTTAAAAAACAACAGCAATCGCTATTGCATTATAGCAGTCTATTACCACTTATCTATTTCCATTTCAAATTTTAGTTCTTCTGAACTCAGCTTTCATTTTAAAACATGAATGTCTACAGTCTTTCTTTGCGGCGATATCTTTATATCTTTTCCTTTGAAAAGGTGCAGGCAGCTTTGGTCCCCACTGCCTGGAAAAGAATGGGGAGGAGAACGTTCAAGACGACTGCAGGGATATTATTTGTAAGCTGATACTGTGCTGTAGTGCATGTTCAAATTTTAAAAAGAGGTGATGAATCCCCATGGCACCTGCAATGACCATGCACCAAAGAGCCAATGAAGAACATGCATGGAAGGGAAGAATCAGCAAACAGATAGAGGAAAGAAACCCCCCCAAGCAGAAGCTCTTTCACCAGTGAACATGCCTCTGCAGTCACAGCAACAATAAACGCTACGTGAAGAATTCCCATTTAAGCAGCTTAAGAAAAACTCTCCAACTCTTCATAGATTTCCAATATGGCTTCCTACACAGACCAAGTTATCAGCCACTCATATGATCTCGTGAGCTCAGATGTAATGTTCAAAACATAGTTTGGGTCATTTGTTCCAGAACAGTAGTCTTGCATGACATTCTTCTTCCACCCCCACGTTCACACTTATGTTCTTCTCCTTCTGGAAGACCCCCAGTTTGTGCAAAGCTACAGTTTGTCTGGTTCAGAGATAACAAGAAACTGCAGCTTGACATGGAAGTAAAAAGGAAAGGAGCATCCCAGCCAATAAGGAGTCTCCATCTAAACCAGCTATGATTTTACCATCACATTTCATTATAATACCCTAAAAGCAAGTTTATAGCAACAGCTGTTTGAGGAGCCAAATGCAATGAAGCATTTAGTGAAATGGAAGTTTCACAGCTGCTGAGGATTGCAGATTATCTATCCCACGATGAGCACCTGCAGTTTAAGAACTTGGTTACCTTGCTTCCAATTTCACAAACATCAATTGGATCATTATCTCCACAGCAGCCAGTATTTTCATCTTTATGTCCAGGATCTTCCCACGGTCGAAGGGGGGGGGGGGGAAGGCAGATCAAAGTCTTAAATACGTGTCCTGACTCATCACTGACATCGGGCAGCTTAAATAATTACCATTTTACATTATTAAGGAAGAAAGAAATTACATTGATTTTTCCCCCTTGAAGCCTTCTAAGGCAGCCTCAAAATTGGCTGCTGCAAATTAACAGCCATTCAGAACAGCTGGCAGCAGCAATTTCTCTTGCCAGAACAAAGGAATAACAGAAGGAACTAGGAGATACTAATTTCAGACTAGCATCAGACCATTTCATCAAGTACACAAAACATTTGATTTTTCTTTTATGTGGCATTTGCACATGTGTAACAAACACAGACTTGCTCACATGAAGGTAAGGCCAAGAGACTCGTGCGCATGTACATTTAGAAGAGTGGCAGCTTGCAGGGAAGCAACAATCACACTTGCCAGAGGGAAACTGCCATTTATGACTGCTTTAATAGAAACTGACCCAACTTCCCTCCAGGTCAGAAGTAGAATCATTATGAACTTGGCAAGACACCAAGCCCGGAACATTTTACACAACAGCATTTTTACAAATATCCTGGCAAGCTCAATTCAACTGGAATCATATACTCTGACCAGCTTGAAAGCAGTCAGAGTATTCCTGACAGGATCAATACAAAACAAAATCTACATGCGCAAAGCAAGCAAGAGGTGATTTTGCAAACAGACTTGGGAAACTTGAGCACACATGTTAGAAGACAAGCTTGGAAGTCTAACAGAGACCTCCAGGAGCTGGAAGGCACAATGCCAACCGATGACGAAGATGTCCCTGACAATGTTATCAGAGTACTTTCCGTGATCCTTTCTCCACAAAAAAATTAGAGGATTTTACAGCAGGCAGAAAACAGCAAGAATACTGGCAGCGACTGACCAGAGACAAGGAGCACACACCTCTTGGATGTAAGGTGCCTAAAAGTAATTAAAAGACCATATTGCAAATGCTTGTGCTATATAGTTAGTTGGATCCAAGCAGCTTTTTTGCTCAGTCTTGGCCACTTCCCCTCCTTATTACAGCTCCAACTTCGCATGGCTTTTATCCATGCAGGTCCTGTGATCCCAAACATAGGTTTTTTGGTGAACAAAAGGAGGGTCCCCCCCCCTTTCTCCCTTTTCCCATCAGTGGAAAAAGTGATTGGATCCAACCCAGTGTGACCCAGCTTCAGAAGACAAGGTTTGCCTGTTCTCTGTTTTATTTCTTTTATTTTGAGATCTTTATTCCGCCCTCCCCACAGTGGGCTCAGGACGGATCACAGGAAATCAAGTCCAAGACTCGTTACAATAAAATCACATTAAAATCACTAAAACAATAAACAATAAAATTCACACAGGTAGCAGCAGTTTCATATCAATCTGTTAGGGTGGAATCAAAGGGGCCCTTTCAGCAAATTGGGAACTAGAGCAGGGAGGCCAAGCAAGACAGATGCCTGCCACCTCAGCCAAAGACCTGGCGGAACAGCTCCATTTTGCAGGCCCTGTGGAACGACAGAAGGTCGAGTAGCCCCGTTTTGTGTGTGTGTGTAGTGCTATCAAGTCGCCTCCGACTTATGGCAACCCCATGGATTAATGACCTCCAAAACATCCTGTTGTTAAAACCTGGAAAAGGCTGTTGCAAACCGGGAGCTGTGGTTTCTTTGATTGAGCCAATCCATCTCATGGTGGGTTAACATTCTGCATATCAGAACAAACTAAATGTTGAGTCAATCTCTATCCAACCTTTCCTTCCACCAGCACTGGCTCTTCAGGTGCTCAACGTAGTTCAGAAGCCTCTCAGGTTAGGAGACTGGGTTCCTCTGCAGCCACTGGGTCCCTTGAAGCACAAATAACCTGCTTGTTTACAACACACAGGGCGCTCTCCGCTTTCTCCTGAGAGCACGCCAACTACTTAGCTGTGCAGTGAAAACAAGTTTCCCCTTATTAGCGTTAAGGGGAAAAGAGAGACAGGCAAAACTTTGCTTGCCTAACTTGATGCACTGAAACATAATACCTCCCAGAGACAGCACAATGAACGTTAATGCTCAACAGCCAAAGAGAGAGAATAGGCACAGTAGATACCTGTGGAATAGCACCATAATTCCAGATATATCCCTTGTGAGGAAATACATTAGCAACATAACGTAGCTTTCCTTTCTTCACATCTTGTTTAATTGGGTTTAAAGGATCTTTGGTCGCAATCTGAAACAGAATCGTTCACTTAGTGTAGTACTCATAGAAGAATCTACAAGTAAATCCATTTAATCAATGCAGGATGAGGCTTTTCATACAGATGTGCCAGTTAATCCTGAACACTTTATATAGCCAGATGAACAAGAGCTATGAAAATTCAGCCACTGTCTTAATAATGCTGAAGGAATGTATTTCGAAGAACACCTCCCATATTTTGTACTTAATTCTGTTGGTACTTCATTAGCATTGTTTTCCCATTATTAACAAACATGTAGTGCAAACCAATGCACGCTTACGCTAAAGGAAATCCCACTGCGTAGAGGATTTATTCCCACATGCACAGGTTTACAGTCTTAGAAAAACTGCAGGCATCCAGTACTTTGACTTGTCTAGAAGATTTTTATTCTGCCTTTTCTTCAAAGAGCTCAGGGCAGCATACGTGGCTTTCCCTTATCGATTAGGACAGGCGGAAGGCAATACTGGTTTGTCCATGACCCCTCTTCTCATGGCAGAGAAAGACATTTAAGATCTGGTATCTTGATCTAGAATGGATACTACTTCAGCCAACAAACAGATTTTGGCAGTTTCCACAAGGATATTTCCCCCTGCATGGAAAGCAAAGACACCCTGGATTTTGCCATTATTCCCGAACAAAACTGCTGGTGCTCCCAGGGATTTCCCCTTTAATCCAGAGGGGGGGAAATCCCCCCCTTGTTTGAAAGGGAATCTTCAGCGTGTCCACAGGGGAGTGTCTCCAGTACCCCTACAGGAAGGGGGAGTCAGAGATAAGCTCCACTTTCAGAACTAAGACCTGGGATGACTGGGTTCGAATCCCTCTCTCGACCTTTAAAAGGCTTCCCCTTCCCTGCTGAGCCACACTACAGTGGGTACAGGGGGTCTCAAGGGTCCAGCGGAGGGCTGAGGTGCAACTGCCAACTCACCTGCACTTTGCACAAGCACACGGGGAGGAGAGCAGCAGGACAGGGAGCGGATGTGTTCCCACACATGCCTGCCTGCCTGGCTTGCTGTTCTGGCCCCGGCAGAGGTGTGAAAATGCACCTCGGTGAGGAAGCAGCCTTAAATGGTGAAACCGAAAATCCCACAAAGCTAAAGAGTAAGAGAAAGCCAAGGCACAAATTACAGTTTCGTCAAGAACTTACCTCCATCTTAGCATTAGTCCATCGAGGTACTTCCACAACCATGTTGAACAAATTCTGAAAAGGACAAGCCAGGAAGACAGACACCGTCACTGTAAGCTAGACCTGAACACATAATTACACAGCGATCCTATAAAACTGATAATCTTTCCTTTGCACAGCAGAACTGATATAGTTTGGTAATTAGCTGGACAACAGAAAGAGAGATGTGTACAGGTTATGGGATGGTTGTGAATGGTTGTGTGAGTGTATATGAGTATGGTTGTAGATCACTGAATGATTGCATCTTAATTTCGTTGTACTATGTACAATGACAATAAAGTATATTATTATTATTATTATTAATTATTATTATTTTTATTCCAAGAACAGTAAAAAGATGGTTTTTTAAAAAAAATTGTGATCATTGGGGGCAGTGGATGGATGATCCTGCCTTTGAGTTCCTTCCAGTTCCAGTTTATACTGTTGACAGAAGCAGGGACAGGGAGAGTGCTTCCAGTGCTCCCCCAGGCATAAGTGCTGACTATGGGCTACCTCGCTATGAGCCTTCTTAAGCAGGCCAAGAGCCACAGTTTGGCTACCCCAGAAAGCCCCCTAAGAACTCATGCTAGAAAGGTGACAATAACAAGCCAGTCCGGTGTCGTGGTTAAGTGTGCGGACTCTAATCTGTGAGAACCGGGTTTGATTCCCCACTCCTCCACTTGCACCTGGCTGGATGGCCTTGGGCAAGCCATAGCTCTAATAACAGCTGTTCTTGAAAAAAAGCAGTTCCTGTCAAGAGCTCTCTCAGCCCCACCCACCTCACAGG
This sequence comes from Gekko japonicus, assembly GCF_001447785.1. Taxonomy (NCBI): domain Eukaryota; kingdom Metazoa; phylum Chordata; class Lepidosauria; order Squamata; family Gekkonidae; genus Gekko; species Gekko japonicus. The sequence continues at coordinate 95,067 of NW_015160871.1, forward strand.
GTGTCTGTTGTGGGGAGGGGAAGGGAAAGGAGTTTGTAAGCTGCTCTGAGACTCTGAGTGAAGGGCAGAGTATAAATCCAATCTCTTCTCTTCTTCTTCTTCTAACAGAGGTAATGGTAATTAAGATACAGTGCAGTGAGGGGCAATTCATTTGTCACTGAGGGCCAGAGGCTTATTTATTTTATTTATGAACAAAGTTTGAGTCCAGTGGGGCACCTTTAAGACCAACAAAGTTTGATTCAAGGTATGAGCTTTCGTGAGCATGCCCACTTCTTCAGATACAATGAAACATTACATTACATTAATGGCTGAGGAAATTCTGTTCCACTGTATCTGAAGAAGTGGCTGTGCACACAAAAGCTCATACCTTTGACTAATTCGAGCTTATGCCTTGAACTAAAGGTGCCCCACTGGGCTCTGTTCTGCTGCTTCAGACCAACACGGCTGCCCCACCTGGATCTTATTTCACTTAGGCTCTGCCTTCCTCCCCAGTGGGGACTCACAGCAGCTTACACGATTCTCTTCTCCACTGGATCCTCACAACAACCCTGGTGAGGTAGGGTGAGGTTAATACTGTGCGACTGACCCAAAGTCACCCAGTGAATTACCATGGCAGAGTAGGAATTTGAACCTGGGTCTCCTAGATCCTAGTCCAACAATCTAACACAGTGGATCACAAAGAACCACATTTGCAATCACCATCAACCAAGAGAGCCACGTGATCACTGTAAAGCCCTGTCTGCCACCAAGAACACACACTCAACAACATATAGCTTCTAATGTTAAATATGTAGCTAGAAGCTGTTAAATTATCAGAGTTCCTCTATGCACGCCTCCCCTCACCACCGTTTGACTAACCAGCCCTCCTTTTGTATCTGGAGCTGAGGGGCTTCCCTCTCTGCCTCCTCATTCTCTCTGCAGCATGAAGCTCAGCAGACTGGGCAAGGGAGTGAGATTGTCAGGGTGTCCAGAGGAGAGCAAGCAGGCCGCGGAGAAAGGAGAGTAAAACCACCACCACCTAACCCTAACCCACCTTCCCACTGTGGCCAGCTGGCTCTTCTCCTGGGTGGCTGCCACCCTTGTGATGGTGGTTCTGCTTTTTCTCCTACACAGGCAGTTTGCTCTCTTGCTAGCAGCTGCCCACAGGCGCACGCTACAGTGGGGCATTTCGGGGCCACACACCCTGACTTCCTACCAAGGCCCCCTGACTTCCTTTCTGTCTCTCCCCCCCCCACCACAAGCCCCCCCCCCCCCCGGCAGCCAGCAGACTCGGCGGCGTGCGAGCTCATTGTGAGCAGCTTGTGTGGTATTTAAAAGGGAGAGCTGAGAGCCAAGCTCTTTGGCAGAACAAAGGAATAACAGAAGGACCTAGGAGACACTACACTGCCTCTACTTTTGCTACCTTGTTTTCAGAAATTTAAGGTAAAAAAAAAGCGAAGCCTCAGATAGAACTTTTGAGCTACACGAGGAGACTCAATAACAAAATGCAGCCCTTCAGTTCCACCTCAACAAAGATCTAGCTAATCTCTTAGAGGCTCAAGCCACAGACGTCAGCTATGTGGATCCACAGAACAAAACAGGAGAATTAGGTCTGAACTAGCTTCAGCTTGATGAATAGCATAACTCGGGGGGGGGGGGAGGTTTCTTCCTGCAGCAGGGGAAAGCATCCATAAGGTTACACAGGCGTGAGTCAAAATGAGATTCTGAACCCCCTTGGGCACTTTTAGTTCCTGGAGCAACATAAACTGCAAATTATATTCCCCAGTTGGTTGGTAAAATTTTAGGTCTCAAGAAGTTTGTCTTATCTGTCACATGTACTTCTTAAGCTTTAATTATAGGTAATTATGTCTAATCTACCCGTAAAGCCATTCTATCAGCATGTGGATGCAGCAAATTTTGCAGGGAAGGAAAGCCCAAGAACGCACGGTGAAATAGTCTTGACTGTGGCTGTTTTCTGGAGGCAAAGGAAACCTTCAGACTAGAATGTGCAAGTACCAGAATTCCTACATACAACAAGAAGCAGGTTAGCTTTGCTGTGTTCTGGGCAATTGTTAAATTCTAAAATATGGAAGGTTACAGTGAAACCACATGTACTCGAAGAATATAATGACAACAAGAGCAAAATACTGATAGATTTAACAAACTGCAAGATACTTTACAGTCCTCTCAGGATCTTAGAATACCAGGATTAGGGTGCAAGAGCCATCAGAGACAAGAGTGATTAATGCAACCTTTTGGTCTAAACTGTACTCCCTAACAATGCTGCTATTGAGCTTGTGCAGAACCCTGGAAGCTGACCTGGAGAGCCATCCCTGCAATAAAAAGAGAGAAAAGTGAAATCTAGCATTGCGGAGCATTGTTGAGTCCCCAGAACCATAAAATGTTTGTTTTTGGCCATTCACTTCTAGGTTCCCATCTCAAAGAGACGAGCAAGCTGCATGTCTCCTCCAAACAGGCAGGACTCCTCTTACACGCAGAGGCAGTTCTACCGCCACAAGATGACCCTTGTGTTTCATTCCCACAGCTCACAAATCTCTATAGCATTCAGTGCTGTAAACTCCTGCTCCCAGAACAGGTCACCTCTGGCGAATCCTTTTGCCATTGTTCACAGCCACCAGGTAACTCCCGTAAAGCCATTTTATTTCTTTCAAAGTTATCTTGATGATAATCATTCTAACTTTGGACACACTGGGACAAAGCACATTTCTCAATACCTGACATACACCTATTACTCATGATCCCGACTGTTGCAACTCTACAGAACAACGCTGCTCCTTGCCCTTGTCCCACACACACCCAATGAGGCCGACATATCACCTGATTCTTTGCTACCAAGATGGATCTCTGTGACCCGAATAGTGGCTAAATTTTGTGCACAGGTGTACAAAGATCGGAAAATGCATACGGTAGCTTGAGTGAAATTTTTAAAGTTGCAAAATTTGATTGTTTGATTTTATGTAAACCTTTGTGTATGCTGGTCATTGACTGTAAAATAAAATTGTTGTTGTTGATCTCTGTGCTGGGCCTAGAAATGCTACTCCCCCCCCCCCACGTCTTTGGAGATATTATCAATTTACCCCTACCCTCAGGGGTATTCCCAGTGGGTTTGAAGGGGGCAGTGGTATTCCCACTTCTCAAAAAACCATTGCTGGATCCTGCGGTCCTTACCACCTACCGCCTGGTTTCGAACTTTCCATTTCTGGGTAAGGTGGTTGAGAGGGCAGTGGCTGAACAGCTACAGGCTTTCTTAGATGATACTTCCATACTGGATCCCTTCCAGTCCAGCCTGGTTACAGGGTAGAGACTGTGCTGGTTGCCCTCATGGATGACCTCTCTGGAGGCATACGGATCAAGGCAGGTTGACGCCGCTGTTGCTTTTAGATCTGACAGCAGTGCTTGACACAGTCGATTATGATCTACTGACACACCACCTTACTGACGTTGGTATATGGGGGGACTGTTTTACAGTGGCTTTCCTCCTTTCTCCATGGTCGGGGAGAGGATATCCCCACAATATCCACTTGAATGCAGGGTACCACAGGGAGCAATCCTCTCTCCTATGTTATTTAACATCTAAATGTGTCTCCTCACTCAGCTGATCTGGGGGTTTGGCCTGGGTTGTCATCAATATGCTGATGACACCCAGCTCTACCTGCCGAAGGATGGACGGTAGGACTCCGCTCCAAATATTTTGGACTGGGCATTGGGGGCATGGCTGGATGGTTGCAGCAGAGTCAGTTGAAGCTGAATCCAATGAAAACTGAGGTCCTGTACCTGAGTCATGTACCTGAATCAGGCTCCTGGTCTTCGGTGGGGCACCACTGGGGCTGGCGCCGAGGGTAAGGAGTCTCGGGGTGATGCTGGATCCCTCACTTACTATGGAGGTCCAGGTCACTTTGGTTGCCAGATCGGCCTTTTATCATCTTCGGCAAATCAGGCAACTAGTTCCTTATCTTGCCCCCCGGGGACCTAGCTACACTGATCCATGCAATGGTCATTTCCAGGCTTGACTACTGTAACTCACTCTAAACAGGGCTACCCTTGACCTTGATCCGGAAATTGCACCTAGTGCAGAATGTAGCAGCATGCCTATTGACGGCGATGCCTGCGCGGGCACTCATTCAACCGGTATTGCATCAACTGCACTGGCTGCTGACTGAGTTCCAGATCCAGTTCAAGGATATGGTTTTGACGTTTAAAAGCCCTATGTGGCCTGGGACCATCATACCTGCGGGACCACCTCTCCCCAATTGAGCCCCAGAGAGTTCTACACTCTTCTGATCAATATCTCCTGGTAGTCCATGGCCCGAGGGAACAGGGCAAGGGCTTTCTTGGCTCTCACCCTGGCCTGGTGAAACATGCTCCCATTTGAGGTCAGGGCCCTATGGAACTACTAGGAACTACCAGCGCTTGTAAAGCAGAGCTGTTCTGCCAGGCCTTTGGTTGAAGTGTTGGGCATTCAATCCATTCTGGCACCCCCCCCCCCTCCTGTCCACAGCACTTTTCACGGCCTTTTTCCAGTGCCCTGCTGTCCTGGATATGACTTCAGCACTGGAACTTTTGGAGGTAATTATTCCATGAGGCCTGGGTTTCGGTTTTATCTGCTATTGCTATTTATTACTTTTTATTGTTTGTTGGTTTTATGTTGTGAGCTGCCCTGAGCCCATTTTGGGGGTTGGGCGGGGCACACATTCAATAAACAAACAAACAAATCTTTCCAGGATAAGAGGCACTTGCAACCTATATACATGCTTATTTTAACCAAATACAAAAGTGGGCCTTAAATAAGATTAATTAGGAACTCGCTTGATTTACAGAGGCATATTTCAGAAAGTCCAGGTCTTAAGTGTCTAACTTCAATCTTCACAAGGAATATTGTCGCTGCCGCCAATCCAAGTCTTGCTGCAGATCTTCCCAGTAAAAGAAATGCACAACGCGGTTAGGGTTTCTCACTTTTGCTCCAACTTACTGGCAGCTGCTTGCAGAACTGAATGCAATAATCACTTTTAAAACTACATATTCCAGGAAGATTGTGCATTTAAAGAACACCTTTCTACCACTATATTCAAGCTGGTTCACAGTTCACGTAGTTGCTCCCATATGTTTAAAAGAGTGAAGAGGGAGGAACTTGAGACAGGATTTAGGAGTAACAAGGTTTCACTGCACCAAAATGAACTGCTAGACAAAAACTGACATGGTGTCTAGAAGAATGAATGTGCACCTGTGATCATACAAATTCACAATAAAGGAAAATAAGCGAGGTGGAAGAGGAGAAGTGGGGCAGTGCAAGACTCCTAACCAGATCAATCATACAGAATCTCAACTCTCTTCAATAAAGTGCACAATTCTGTATCTTAAAAAAAGCCCCAGGGAGTGATGAATAACCATTCGAAAACTCTGAATGCGAGCTGAACTTTTCATATCCATCTTCTTGCGCAATTATCAATAGGAAGCCACGGCAGAAATGGCTTGCCTGGGCACACTTGTAGACTAAGAGTCAGAATCTCAGTTTCCTCTCTGCATTCCACCCAGCCCTGATTCCCAATGAGATCTGCCACCCCTGTTCTGACGGAACTTCTCTAGGTCAGGATCAATGCTCCATCTAAGCTGTGGAGTCCTGTGAGCAAAAATTCTACTTTGTGCACTACCGGCATGAAAGTTGTGGGCGAGCAATTTGGCTGCTGCATAAATTAGTTGGCTCTGGAGCCCTCCTTCGTGAGCTAAGACAAAAAATGTGTGAGCCAGAGACTAAAAAACTGTGAACTAGCTCATACTAACTCAGTTTAGAGGGAACACTGGTCAGGATTCTGAATCCAGCTGGTTTTCTTACCATTTTCCTCAGAGCTTCATGCGCTCAGCCTTCTACACTAGAATGCACGTTCTCTTCTCATAAATTTATTTCACTACTAGTCTGTAACTGAGACAATGGCAATCACAGACACGAAAAAAGTGGCACCAAAGCCAGTCTTGCAACATTTACAATTCAGAATTCAGCTTCATGCTCATGTACATATTAAATACTTGCGCTGCCATGAATGGGTTTTAGCAATCTGCTCTGTTTGGGTACCCCTAACGTTACTGAAAAGCTGAAGGAGCTCACCATTATCCAAGCCCCCTTGTCCCACAAGAAGGCTTTGGGTGAAGGTCAAGAGCAGAACACACAAGACTGGGGAGTGAATCCCCACTGCCCAGGGTAACAAGGCACCACCAGCCCCTCTAATGCTTACCCTTGTCAGCAAGCTGCCATTGAGTGGTGTGTGCTATTTTACATGTTACCTTATGCTCTGGTCATTCCCCCCCATGTGTTCCCCTCAGTAGGTGTTTACTGTCTTTGCTGGCTACGCTGCGGAACTGCTCAAGGTCACACAGCTGGAGGTGGGAAGGAGTTATGGCGTTGCTCTGCTTATTATGTATTGGATGCCTGAGAACTGAACTTGTGTTTATGTTGTAGAACCGTTGTGTTCCCAAGGAATTGGGCGCTCGTTTTATCTACATTCCCGCCAGCGGGAATTGGGCTCATTGGCTTTAACCTGGTTCAAGTTCCTTTATTATGTTTCCCTGTGAAACCGGTAGTCATTACTAACAATTCTTCTGTTCCTGATCTAACCATCGCTTTACAATAAATTCTACTTTGTTCATCAACCGTGGATTTATTTTGAATGCATGGGGAATCGGGCAGTTTGTTAGTAATCCCCTTTTCTTCATTGCCCCGAGTCTGAGCGATCATGAGCGGGGCAGAGGAGAAACTACCAACAACGGAGGGGTCCACCCCGGTCACCTCCAGTCCCCCTACCACCACAGCTACGTCGGTACCGGTCTCGGTGCCAGCGACGGGAGCGGTGGGGGGAGCCATGCCGAAGTCCGCACCTCTCGCGTGGCCACCTCCGACCCCTTCTAAATGGGGGAAAGGAGCTGCACCCGCCTGGGACGACTGGACTAGGTTTGACTCGCGGAGCACACGTGAAACTTTTTCGCATCGCGGGAGTGGGCTCCGCGAGAGCCTGTACGACCAAGGACTGTACCGCGGAAGGAACCCTGGGAGTTGGCCCAGAGGAGAGGAAGATCTCTTGGGCATGGACTGGCTGGACGAGAGGGAGAGCCGACAGGCATTGGCTGGGGAGCACGAGACGATGGGAGACCGACTTGAGGACATCGACCAGACCATGCAACAGCTGATGCGGACGGTAGCTGATGTCTTTGAAGCTTTACCGAGAATGATAGACATACGTATCGCAGAAGCAGCGGCGGCGCAAGCTTTCCAGCAACCACTACAACCACCGTTGATTCCACAGCAAGCACCCCCCCAACCGGCTCCACCACCACAGGTCCCACCAGGCCAGCAACCACCCATCCTGCCAGCGCAAACGGGAGCCCCGGTGACACCTGCTCTTCCCTTACCGGGAGGACCAGGGGCGCCGGGACCCATGCTGATGGGACCGCGGGCGCGGCCAAAAGACCTGTTGGATGCTACGTTGGACGGAAACCCTGAAGATCTCGCTTTCTTCACAGTGAGGGTGCAGAAATTTGCTGCTCAGCATGGCCACTTGTTCCCGGATGACAGTAGCCGAATTGACGTGATAGCCGCGAGACTGAAAGGAGTGGCGGCTACCTGGTATGTGGGGTTGCACAACAGCCAGGGCCCAGAACGTTTCAATTTACGGACCTTTATGTGGGCATTGAGAACTCATTTTGAAGACGTGAATGCAGACCAGAGAGCCAAAGCTTTCTTGCGCACCTTTAAACAGGGGTGCCGATCGGTTAGAGAATATACAGCCGAATTCCAAAACCAAGCGGCAAAGCTGAGAGACTGGCCAGATCACATCCTAGTCGAGATGTATCGTGTGGGATTGAATCCAGAGATCAGAGAGACGGTACTGAGATCTGTCGACCCCCGCTCGCTGAAGGCATGGACCCAAGAAGCGGAGAATGCTGAGAGCCGCCTTCAGACATTACGCCTAGACACAGCAGCCAGCGGAGGGAAGGTGAGCCAGGCACCCACTCCGAAGCCGAGAACCCCGCGACTGTCAGAAGCTGCGCATGACCTACGGATGAAAATGGGGCTATGCCTGAAATGTGGGGAGAAGGGCCACTTCGCCGCGGATTCTGGTACTCGCCAGATGAGGGAAAAAGCCCCACAGTCCAAAGACAAGCCGGCAACACCACCTAAGAAAGGGGTTGCCAAACCCAAATTTTCCAAGGCACTACAAGCGGCGCCCGAGTCTAACCCAGACGATTCAGCGGATTCGGAACCAGAGGTGTCGGGAAACGAGGACGTCCTGTTGTAGAGGAGGCGCAACAACGGGACTTTACATCGGAGGCGCCTATCGTGGTGAGAGAACCCCCTTCTCTTTTTTTCGTGACTGTGTC
>NW_015160871.1:103667-114920 GCF_001447785.1 Gekko japonicus
GAACTGTCCGCCCTTCCCCCGGAATACCATGATCTGGTGCAGGCTTTCGGGGAGGAAGAGGCGGACGAGTTGCCCCCCCATCGTAAAACTGATTGTAGCATCGAGCTCCTTCCGGGGTGCAAACTCCCGAAGGGGAAAATTTACGCTATGGGGCCCGGGGGAAAAGCCGAATTGCGGAAGTTCATTGATAAAAACCTGGCTAGGGGATTCATCAGACCGGCATCCTCCCTGTCCAATTCCCCATGCATTCAAAATAAATCCACGGTTGATGAACAAAGTAGAATTTATTGTAAAGCGATGGTTAGATCAGGAACAGAAGAATTGTTAGTAATGACTACCGGTTTCACAGGGAAACATAATAAAGGAACTTGAACCAGGTTAGAGCCAATGAGCCCAATTCCCGCTGGCGGGAATGTAGATAAAACGAGCGCCCAATTCCTTGGGAACACAACGGTTCTACAACATAAACACAAGTTCAGTTCTCAGGCATCCAATACATAATAAGCAGAGCAACGCCATAACTCCTTCCCACCTCCAGCTGTGTGACCTTGAGCAGTTCCGCAGCGTAGCCAGCAAAGACAGTAAACACCTACTGAGGGGAACACATGGGGGGGAATGACCAGAGCATAAGGTAACATGCAAAATAGCACACACCACTCAATGGCAGCTTGCTGACAACCCTCATCTGAGAGGCCGAGCGACCAAGTCTCCAGCTGTACCAGGTATTAATCAAGAAGTAAGCCCTGCAGGGTAGGACACCTGCAAGCTGAGCTCCACAAACAATTACTTGGTAGCTGTAGCCAAAATAGGCCACAGTCCTGGGTTTAGATTGATGCTCCAAAACCCAAATAACACCACAGGTCTATTAAAAAGAAATGTGCAACAGTACACAAATATAGAAGTAGTGCAAAACAGGGGAAAAATAATAAAACTAAATAACTATCCCAAAATAGTTATTCAGGCTTTAGTCCTCTGACCCAGATACTACCTGGTCAGATGGAAGGTACAGGGTCCAGACAGAACAAGTCCCCAATCCAAGAAGCAGATATTCTGGCTGCACAAGACCCAACCTAAAGTCAAGAGGACAGCCAGAAGGAAGGAAGGCCTGAAGGAACAAACTAGAACGAACGGTCTTTATGCCAGAAAGCATATTGATGACTAACTGCAGCTGGCCTGATCCTGTTTGGCCAATTACGTATGTTGCTAAGATATATGACCGTGTACCTCCACAGCTGGCATATACTCCCAATCAAGCAACTCACCCACACTCAGGGTTCCTTGCGCTAATGAGATGGAATGTGAGTGTGTAACTCCCTCTGGGTCTCTGGCCTTGAAGCTCCCAGGACCCTGATCTCATTTGCACCTCTGCCTGGCTGCATCTCATCCCTTATTTCTCTAGCAACTGCATGTCAGTATGACATAAATTTCCCAGAGAGGAGCCTTCAGTAACTTGACTAGGCCCAAAACCCTGAACCAAAGTTCAAAAGGCCAAGAAAGAACCAAAGTTTGCCAAGAAAAAACACCCAGTTTCTCTCCACCTTCTGTCCAACAGACCCAGCACTGCAAGAAGGTTAGATCGTTCCACATTTCCTCCCATTAAAATGCAGGTTGAGCCAGGAACTGCTTGTTCAGTGAAGGGAGCAAAAGGTAGAGCTGGTACCAGCAGCTGGAAGTCCAGTAATAAAGGACTCATTTCTCACACTATTCATTTCTTTGTCACCTCTAGTTTAAGCACCATTGCTTAAGAAAGATGCCGGAAGTTGATTTAACTGCCAGGCACAGTTGTTGTAGTAACTATGAACACACAGAGAAACAGCATTCAGCCTTTAGAGGTAAACCAAAACAAACTAGTACCTAATAACAAAATCCCCTGTATGCACTCTGCCAGAGAAACCAAAACCCTGCTCAAGATATAATCATGGAATTATTACCTTGTGAGCATCTGCACACATTGGAATGTCATGCAATGGAGAGATGTATTCCCCTTTATCATCCTCTGGAAAACAAAACAAAACAAAACAAAAAAGCAATTAAGAGCAATTCCTCAGTTATAGTAGTTACAGTGATACAATGCAACAGTAAAATAGGCCTCAAGTATCATGGCTAGAAAGCTGAGAGAATTTGAAATGGCAAAGCCCTACCTGACCAGTGAAATCAGTGAATTCTTGTACCAACAAAACTATTGCAATGATTGTATGTCTTATGAAGTGCAAACCTTTCTATGGCTGCGGTCACACGGAACATTAGCCACGCCAGAGAGAAGGAAGATAGGCGGATTTTCCGGCCGCGATCTCACCGGCACATCTGGGAAGCGTAGCGCTCCCGTGGCTCAATCGAGGCTTCCCGCCAAAGACGCGCGGCAAAAAACTAGTACCTTGGAGGTACTAGTTCCCGGAAACCGCAGGGCCAGGGCGTGCGCGTGATCGCGTTCACGGTGGAATCCCATGACATCCGGCGCCCACCCATGTCCCGTTGCAAGCAGGATTTTTTCCCCCAAGTCCCCACAGGATGCGCACCAGCACGCAACTGTGCATTTGCACGAAGAGTAAAGTGAAAGGTCCGTTCATCCGATTTATGCACATGCACAAAGTTCAATGAAAAAAATAATAAAACCTGGTATGCCACGGAAGCAGCGCCGAGCGATTGCTGGTGTGATCGCGCCGCGCCGCTTCTTTGCCACGCTGCAGGATGGTTGTGTGATCGGCACCTCCCCCATGACCACGGAACCTCGACGGGACCTCGAGGGGAGGTATGATCGCGCAACCGCGCGTTATTTTGCTCTGGGGCAAACAGCCACGCTTCCCCCCCGCGTTTTCCTGCCCGTGAGACCGGGACCACTGTGTATTTTTTCAAAAACACTTCTACCCTGCCCTTCCAATCTGACATAGGATCCTTAAGTCAGTATATCATGTAGAACTGGTACTACTGTAAAAATCTAAGACCACCCCCTTAGACTCTGTTCTAGACTCTGCCTCATTCCTGTCGGAGATGAGAGTCAGAACAAGGGTCCCTTACAGCCCCCAGAGCCATTATTCAAGTACCCTGTCCCAGAACCACCAGGATTCCCAGACAGACCAGCTCCAGCAACCGCAGCTTAGGCAGACGTTATTACCCTTAGCCCCCAGACACTAGGCTGGTGTCAGGCCTCAGGTAGGCCAGCCTACTGCTCCTCTTCTCTGTCTCTTCTTTTGGCCCATCTGGCGTTTGGCATGAAGGGTTAAATATAACACACACACCCCAATACTAAATCTTGATGAATGTCAAGGCCAGAGGCAAACTGGTAGAAGAAAATTTCAGCCAGCTATCAAGTACACCTTGTTTTCTAATTTATATCCCACTTTTCTCCTTGTTCGGAGACGCAAAGCAGCTTTTCACATAGTTCCCCTCTCCTCCGCTTAATCCCCACAACAACAACCCTGGGAGGGCAGGTTAGACTGAGAGACTGTGACAAGCCCAAGGTCAACAGGCAGGCTTCCACGGTCGAGAGAGGGATTCGAACCCAGTCATCCCAGGCCTTAGTTCTATACTCTATTCACTACACCACACCAGCTGTGTGATTGTTATGTTTAGAGATCAACATAAATATTTTCTACATGCAAGATAGTTTGAACAATGTTAAATACAGGTTTAGATACAACCACGTAACACATGCCATAATTCTATTACCTTTGAGGCCACACACCATAATCCCATTACTTTTACGCCAAACAGCCACAAACATCCCCAACCGATTTTCTGTCCCAATAAATTTGTGAATTTGGCAATCACATCCAAAGGGCTCTTGGGGGTGGAATCTTTCCATATAGATCCTGGTAGGGTGCAGAACAGGTATGAGACACTCAGCAGTTGACCCTTTCCAGTTTGGTGTAGTGGTTAAGTGTGCGGACTCTAATCTGGGAGAACCGGGTTTGATTCCCCACTCCTCCACTTGCACCTGCTGATGTGACCTTGGGTCAGTCATGAGCTTTGGCACAGCTGTACCTGAAAGAGCAGTTTGTGTCAGAGTTCTCTCAGCCCCACCCACCTCACAGGGTGTCTGTTGTGAGAAGGGGAAGGGAAAGGAGTTTGTAAGCCTCCAAGTGAAGGGTGGGGTATACATCCAATCTCTTCTTCTTCTTCCCATGAGGTTAAAATACTCTCAGGTGATGCAACCAATGTTCCCTCTAAGCTGTGAAGTCTTGTGAGCAAAAATTCTACTTTGTGAGCTACGGGCCTTAAAGTTGTGAGCGAGCGATTTGGCGACTGCATAAATCAGTTTGCTCTGGAGCCCTCCTTCCTGAGCTAAGACAAAAATCTGTGAGATGGAGGCTAAAAAACTGTGAGCTAGCTCACACTAACTCAGCTTAGAGGGAACACTGGAAGCAACCACATAGGTTATCCCCAGGCACAAACACTCCCACGTGGCGCACATGTGTGCAGGGGGCATCAGCTGCACCTAACAGAAACATCCTTTAAATCTCTGACATTTCTAATGCCTGGAAAGCAGCTGTCTGTCAAATGCTGGCCATTCAGGATGGATCTATGGCTTGATTCACTATAGCCATTTGGAATATTTCACTCTGATTCCGTAGCCAAGTAAAACAATGACCTGTAAGGCTCATAACCATCTTTTTGAATACTCAAAGCTGTCATGAACAACAATAGTCCTTCATCTTTGTTCATAAGAAAATATCTTTGCATAAATTTCTTTAGCTTCTCCTTTCACTTAGTGTTTTCTGGAACATGCCATTCTTTGGCTTGTCTCATAAAGAAAGTGAAAGTTAGTCTTCCTAGCACAAGGTTTTGGAAAGCCAATCCAAAATCTTTGTGTTTAAAAATAGCAAAAAAATAATTTGGCACAGTGTAGAAGCAAAGGAGGAAGGGAGTTGTCACAATGTCAGGATATGTTATCAGATGGAATTGCTTTGCTTTTTGAAAATGATGGTTTCATCAGAACGCATTTCATAGTATACACAGTATACTCAAATGGCTTGTTTGTACCCTCTGCATTTAACTAATAAAAAGTCCCTGTTTCTTGCATTATACTTTTAAGTGGTAAAGTCCATTCATTATACGTCATCTCCAAGAACAACTTTTCCAGCAGAAGAAACTCCACATGCAGTCTATCGGCCATCAACAGGAATCCAACAATAAACGTTCCAAAACAGCAAGTTACTCTGGCTACCATTAGACCCATCTCAGCAGAATGCATATCCTAAATCCCACAGGACATTATCCTACCAAGTTCAAATCTGTCACTTTCCCTGCAGAAAGATGTTGGGGATTGTTTCCTTTTGCTTAACCTAATGCAGGATCCCTTGGAACAGACAATAGTAAAACAAGCAAGAAGATGACGATGGACAAAAAATAATATGATCTGCTCCAGGATGAGGTCACAGAAAGAAAGTACAGAACAGTTATTAAGCCTTTCTAATTCTAAAAGACAAATTCCCATGAGCATAAATGACCACCTTGTGAAACATCTTGCACGTCACAGATATTCAGATGCTACCTATGCGAAGAACCAAGAAATTCCATAGGGAAACTTTTGTGGTACACCCTCATTTAGAAAGCCAAGGCTAATTATGAAGAGCTACCAGGAATCTCTCTCTAAATTAGGTCAGTGGGCAACAATGTAGCAAATGAGTTTCAGCCTGGATAAGTGTAAGGCAATGCACAATGGAATAAATACACTTAACTACAAACATATACTGATGGGGCCTGACCGGGTCAAGACTGAGAGATCATGGGGTTGTGGCTTGATGAAAATGTCAACTCAGTGTACAGTAACAGTGAATTTTTTTTTAAGGGGACTCAGAGCCCCACCTCAATAAAACACAGGGCGAACACAACAGTATTCCCTCTAAGCTGAGTTAGTGTGAGCTAGCTCACAGTTTTTTAACCTCCGGCCCACACATTTTTCTCTTAGCTCAGGAAGGATGGCTGCAGAGCAAATTAATTTATGCAGTAGCCAAATAGCTCGCTCACAACTTTAATGCCAGGAGCTAACAAATTAGAATTTTTGCTCACAAGACTCCACAGTTTAGAGGGAGCATTGGAACACAGAGATATGTGCACCAGGAAACAAGATGAACAGTGGTAAGAGAATATGAGGAGGAATTGCCTTCACATTCTGAAGACAGCTGTTTGCTGTCTGCCTGTTTGAGTGAGTTTATAAGAATGCCTTCCAAGAATAATTACACAAGGAAAGGAAACCCAGGATTCAGTTTTGGAATGAAAGGTAAATTGCAAGAGCAATTTAATGTCCCCTCTTTCCCCCCAAACCCAAAAGGAATCCTGATTTTCAGGGCACAAGTGTAACTAATTCATCTCACTGTGCCAAGAGGGGAAAGAGAGATTGTGCAAGGCTGCCTGAAGCAGTCCTTCATCCAAACAGTCCATTTTACAAACCAGCTTCTTTCTTCTGATCAGACAAGAACAATTAAGGAAACTTGGGCTGATACCCTTTCTTTAACACACAAAGCCACTTTTACCTGCACAGTGAAAACTGAGACCGTTTCGGGTGGGGCATCACCACTGAGGAAAGAAAATCGCCTTAAAGGATTATACTGTAGAAGGCTTTAGTTTTACAGCCACCTTCACCATTTGCATCTGATCAGACTTTAAACTCAACTTTGTTTGTCCTGTGGGGGAGGGTTGAATGACAGCCACTCCCCAGGCGCTCATTTGCCAGTTCTGTCACATCAAGCAAGATATGGAATTTCCTCAAAACCCATTCCACCACTTATGGGTCTCTACCACCCGCACCACAACCCCACTGTTTCCCCAAGGGCAGCTGCTACCCCACTTCTTAAAGACACTCCAGAACTAGACATAACTCCTGATCCATTCTAAGCCCTCCCACAATAGCAGACATTTTATACCAAGATAACACTCAAAACTACAGCCAAGGTTACATAACATGGTTCTGTGACCCTTTGGCTCCTTTCTTTAGCCATCCCTGAAAGAAGTGTGTGTGGGCGGAACATTTCACCTACATGGCAGTTTGACAGCATAAAGTCAAGGGCAATAATGATATTGTATTAGGCAATATGAAATAGTAAGGATGCAGGGATCAACTGAAGCCTGTGCTGGAAGCTACATATTTCAACATGCAGCCAATTCTCAGATGGCATCATTGGGTGTGGCACGTCCTTCTGAGCATGGGAAGCCACTCTGTGCACATGCTCAGATCTATTCTTATTGCTCCTCATGTCCTTTTTAAAAACGTAGTCTATAATCTCAGCAAAGCCACCCTAAGAATCTTAGTGAATGCAATATTTATAAGTAGTATTTATAGATAATTCCAAGATGGGTAGCTGTGTTAGTCTGTCTGTGGCAGTAGAAAAGAGCAGGAGTTCAGTAGTACCTTAAAGACTAACAAAATATGTAGCAGAGTATGAGCTTTCATGAGTCACTGCTCATGTATTTAAATATCAGCTACTTCTGAAGAAGTGAGCAGTGACGCACGAAAGCTCATACCCTGCCACAGATTGTGTTAGTCTTTAAGGTGCTACTGGACTCCTGCTCTTTTCTACTGCTATAGATAAATCCAGATGGCTAGTTGTATTAATTTGTTGCAGGAATCTTGCGGCACCTTGAAGGCAAAGAAAATTTCATTCCAGAATTAGCTTTCATACACAAGAGGCCACTTATTCAGATTGCACTCATCTTCCTCCGCCTGCTCTCATCCACTGGGGTAAAATTCTGTCAGCCTTTGAGATGCCACTACAGTCACACTTTAGCACTTTACAGAAGCTACTGCAAACCGTACAGTTATCTTGCTGTAGCCCCTATCACAGCCCATTACACACCCCGAATCTAAGAAAAGAAGGCAATCTATAAAAGCTTTAACGAAAAAACCTGAAGCATTTATCACAGAGCATTTGTTTAGTATAACTTCCCCCTCCTCTACTACAGAGGAGGAGGGAGCTGAGACCGCGTGGCAGAGGCGGGATTCGAAGTGCCCCACGCCCGGGCACACCTCTCAGCCGCTCCTCTGCACAAGGCATACCAAACAAGCCAAAGCATAAAGGGAAATTTATACTAAGGCTCCCGAGCCGAGCTTTGGCATGAAGCGAGCAGGGCGCAGCAGCCCTTGAGGACTGGGAGGCACACTAAGCCTGGCTTCCAAAGGCGAGGCAGCCACTTCTCCCCTCGCTTCCCCTTTCACACAGCAGCAAGACATCCGAGCGAAGCTTCTCCCGCCAAGCCTTCCCCGCAGGGACTCACTGAAGAACAGCCTGTACTCCAGGCTATTCAGGCAGCCACGTTCCTCCCAGCCGTAACTGGCCATGATGCCGGCTCCGAGAGAAGCGGAGAATGAAAGGCGGACAGGCGCTTCCCGGCGGCGCCCGCTTATTGGACAGCCGCCCCCCCCGCCCCCGCCCCCGCCCGTCTCTGCGCTGCTCTGCGCAGGCGCACATTCTCGTCCTTCTCGCGCTCCGTCATCCCCACCTCCTCAGCGGCTGCGCTGGCTGGACAGCACTGCGCAGACTCCGCGGCAAGGCAGAGTTCTCCCATAGAGAAAGACGAGAATAGTCGTGTTAGTGTAAAGCAGTAGAACAAAGTTTTATTCACGGTATAAGATTTCTTGTGCACGCACGTTTCTTCAGATACACTGAAATGGAAGTTCATACATACAAAGTTTCTGGTATTCCTGTTAATATTCGCCCTTGCGAAGGACAACGTGGCTGCACTCATTGGGTTAGTGGGCTTTTTCACTTTAACGTAGGTCTGTCTGGATTCTGTTAGTGGGTTGTTGAAAGCGTCTGCATCAGCGTACCCAGCTCCCCTCCCCCAGCAATTCCAATAATGGTGAGATCCGCATTGTCTTCCTCAGCCTAACCAACTGTGCAGGGTGGTTGTGGGCAGTGTTCCCTCTAAACTGAGTTTGTGTGAGCTAGCTCACAGTTTTTTAGCCTCTGGCTCACACCTTTTTGTCTTAGCTCAGGAAGGATGGCTCCAGAGTAGACTAATTTATGCCGTATCATAGAGTCGGAAGGGACCATACAGGCCATCTAGTCCAACCCCCTGCCCAATACAAGACCAGCCTAAAACATTTCAAACAAATATTCCTCCAGCCTCCTCTTGAAAGCTGCCAGTGAAGGGGAGCTTACCACCTCCCTAGGCAGCTGATTCCACCTTTGAACCACTCTGACCGTGAAAAAGTTTTTCCTACTATCCAGTCAATACATTAATAAATTACAGTAATGTAATTTAAACCCGTTGCTTCGCCAACTGGAACAGCTCCTTGCCCTCCTCCAAATGACAGCCTTTCAAATATTTAAAGGGAGCAGTCATGTCCCCCCTCAATCTCCTCTTCCCCAAACTAAACATTCCCAAGGCCCTTAGCCTTTTCTTGTAGGGCTCAGTCTCCAGACCCCGATCATCCTTGTCGCTCTCTTCTGCACCCTCTCGATTTTGCCCATATCCTTTTTGAAGTGAGGCCTCCAGAACTGCACACAGTACTCCAGGTGCGGCCCTTTTAATACAACCCAAGACTGAATTTGCCTTTTTTGCCACTGCATCACATTGACTGCTCATATTTAGTTTACAGCCCACTCTTACCCCAAGATCTCTTCGCATACACTATTCCCTAGAAACGTATCCCCCATCCAGTATGTGTGCTTGACATTTTTGTGGCCAAATCACTCGCTCACAACTTTCATGCCAGTAGCTCACAAAGTGGAATTTTTGCTCACAAGACTCCACAGCTTAGAGGGAGCATTGGGTGTGGGGCTACAACGGAGAACGATGTACGCCACCCTGAGCTCCTTGGAGGACGGGCAGGATGAAAATGTACTCCAGACATTAACATAACATTCCTTTCTCCTCCCTCCTTTATTGCAATAGGGAGATAACGAAACCAGACAGTTGATTTTTCCTTTACTAGTGCAGGAGCCAGTTGCAGAGCAATTTACTCCCTCCCTCCAAATTCCATAAGAAAATCTAGATTTGAAACAGCACGAACTACTTGGGGGGAGGGGGGAATAAAGGGCCAGGCTTTTGCCGTTTCACTGATAGAAGTCCTGGATTTTCCCCTCTTGTGTTTCGTCGGCAGCTGTTAACTTTGGAGCCCCAGTTCAGCCAAAGTTTCACAAATAAGCCATAACTGTGGTCTGCAGACAAAAACCACTGCCCCCTAAGTTCTGTCTGGACCCTGCATGGGTGTTCTCCCGGACCCTGCCCTCCTGTAGGCTCGCAAATCAGCGATTAGGCACACCTGTCCTGCTTTGAGCCCATATTTCCAGACTCTGTAAATATCTGGATATTGATCAGTAACTCTGATCAACAGGACATAGCCTTAAATCTAACAACCTTTGCACAGCCACAGTACCTATGGGCATGTTGAAGAAGGTAATTTGTTAATCATTGTTCCAGTGTAATCCTTAAGACAAATCCCCCTGAAAGTGATTGTTCTCCTCTGGTTTTCTGAATGTGAACTCTGAACCCCAGCTATGTGAACTCTCAACCCCAGCACACGGATGGTGGGGAGGGGGGAAGCAGAATGTGGATAAAATAAACTGCTTGCTGCCTTGAGAGGCAGACGGATTTCTCTACCCTCGAGAGAGTTGTCTCGCATGATTCTTCATGTGGCGCCCGAACAGGGACACTGAGGAACACACCTGGCTCACCAGCACCTGGAACAGGTCCCTTGAGTGCACTCCTTCGTCCAGCATCTGCTGTGACCCCTTCACTGGTGAGTATGGGGGGTGATTTGACAATCCCTCAGAGAAAGCATGCCGAAGAACTCCATTATTTGCTTCAGAGATCCGGCGGGACCGCATCTCTGCGGCAAGTAAAGAGTTTGTTAGGAGAAATCCATAGGCTATGTCCCTCCTACCCGGAAGAGGGGTCTTTGAGACTCCGGGTTTGGGAAAAAGTGGGGAAGATTTTACATTGTCCCCCAAGAGCTCCTGTAGAGCTGCTGCAGGTCTGGCATCAATGTCGATATGCAGTTGAAACTTTTGCACCTACTCAGCTGAGGACGCAGTTAACAGTGTGTCCTCCTCCCTCTTATTCGGTCTGTCAGCTGGCCGCCCCAAAACCTCCCTCTTCTTCTCCCTCAGCTCCAACCTTGTTGGAATCTGGGAACAGTAGGTCTGATGATTCCTCTACTCCTTCTGCTTTAACCCTACGCCAACCATCTCAGATTCCTGGTCGGGTTGTTAGAGAAGTCCTAGAGACTAAATTACAGGAGGGGGATGGGGATCTTGAAGAATTAACAGAAATGTTAAGTGTCTGCCCAGTACATGTTGCTGGACAGGATGC
>NW_015160871.1:115297-115408 GCF_001447785.1 Gekko japonicus
AGAGATTTCTGAAATGTTATCTGTGTGTCCAGTGCATCTCACTAGAGACCAAGATGAAGCTGGGAATAACACAGTGGAATACCAACCCATTTCCTATCCTATTTTAACAGA
>NW_015160871.1:117351-134701 GCF_001447785.1 Gekko japonicus
CAGCTCCACTGATCACATGGGGAGCCAACTTGTCTTCCTTTTCCCACCTGTGTGTACCCTTGAACATTTTGAACATTTTTGCCTTTGTCTTCCTTTTGCCTAAAGGACTCTGCCTCTAAGCATGGTTTCATTTTGCATTATGTACTGTATCTGTGTGTACCCCTTTTGAACATTTTGAACACTGCCTTTGAACACTCTGAACAACCTATCTGCTGTTCCTCATGCCAAGGAACTTTCGCCAGTGTGAACCACAAACCACAACTGTTCCAGCCCCCACCAGATGCCATGGAATGCCCTGTGATCATGTCTACCTGGGGGGGTGGCTTGAAAAAAGTATTCAATATCTGGTAATCATTGTTTTATGTTTCCTTGTCATGTGTTTCATATACTGTATATTTCAATCTTGGTGCTTGTCCTGCAACCCCAACAGACGAACTGCCTATTCTGCAGCTCCACGAGCGCCTTTAGCGCTCTCTCTCTATAACATTCATTCTGATCCCTCTGCAGAGGAATCAGAACATTCTGACGAAGGGCAATGCCTGCTTTAAAGACAAGAAAAGAATGGAAATGTAGGCTCGCAAATCAGCGATTAGGCACACCTGTCCTGCTTTGAGCCCATATTTCCAGACTCTGTAAATATCTGGATATTGATCAGTAACTCTGATCAACAGGACATAGCCTTAAATCTAACAACCTTTGCACAGCCACAGTACCTATGGGCATGTTGAAGAAGGTAATTTGTTAATCATTGTTCCAATGTAATCCTTAAGACAAATCCCCCTGAAAGTGATTGTTCTCCTCTGGTTTTCTGAATGTGAACTCTGAACCCCAGCTATGTGAACTCTCAACCCCAGCACATGGATGGTGGGGAGGGGGGAAGCAGAATGTGGATAAAATAAACTGCTTGCTGCCTTGAGAGGCAGACGGATTTCTCTACCCTCGAGAGAGTTGTCTCGCGTGATTCTTCACCCTCCGTCCTGGGGGAGGGTTCTGCACTTTGCCTGCCTTTGATGTGGGGGTGGGGGTGCGCTCTGGAAGCTGGCCACATAAGCCCTGCTGAATGAGAGCAGAAGCAGCTCCGTAAGGAGTGCTGAACCATCAGACGTGTACGTTTGAGAAGCCCGCAAACAAGGCGTGAAGACAACTCACTTTCCCGTGGTTTATCCTTCCAGCAGCTGGCTGCGGTCGAAGACATACTTACTGCCTCTGAACATGGAGGTTCCATTTAGTTATCATGTCTAATAGCCTTTTGTAGACCTATCCTTTATGAATTTGGCTAAGAAGTGACCATCACCTAGAGGGCCTCCCTCCATCCAGTGATCCAATAACCTAGTCCATTTCTCCATGTCTGTAAGCAGAATATATTATGCAAAATAAGCCAAAAGTGTCTATATTAACTCTGCATAATGTACGTACAATATTTAGCCATTTCTTTAAGCCCAGAAGAACCCCTGTCCCTGAGCCTGGTTGAAGGCCAGGCTTTTGACTTTGAAAATCAAACACAAATGCTTAATCTAGAACTGTTTTACAGATATTCCTGCAATCCTTTCTGCAGCTTGCACACACCTACTGAACTGAACACACCCTGGCTTTTTCAGAGATGGCCAGAGACGTTGCCTCATGGTCTGCATTGGTTGTAGTCAGAAGACCACTTGGGAAGAGAAAAGTAGGCCTTCCTTAGTTTGCATTTGTCAGTGAAGTCTGATTTACTGCGCAGCCTCCTGTTTGATGCAGTGGGTAGGAGCATGGACTCTAATCTGGGAGAACCAGCTTTGATTCCCCACTCCTCCGCATGCAACTGCTGATGTGACCCTGGGTTATCTCACGGGCAGGTCTCAAAAGAGCTCTCTCAGCCCCACCTACCTCACAGGGGGTCTGTTGTGGGGAGGGGAAGGGAAAGGAGGTTGTAAGCCCTTCTGAGACTCCCTTGGGTAGTGAAGGGCGGGGTATAAATCCAGTCTCTTCTTCCATAGCAAAAGAATAGCTCAAGTTCCTTCTAATCCTGGTGTGTGCTCCAAACAGAACAGAACATTTCCTGGAACATCCGTCGATCAGTATAAAGAATTTTGTATATGTGAGATAGTGTAATGGTAAACTATGGGTGATGTAAGCAGAAATACAGTGTGCTGATCTTCTGTATAGTGATGCCAGCCTCCATTTGGGACCCAGAGGATCTCCCAGAATTACAGCTGATCTCCAGACAACAGAGATCCGCTCCCCTGGAGCAAACAGATGCTTTGGAGGGTGGACTCTATGGCACTGTGCCCCACTGAGGCCTCTGACCTCTCCGGGCTCCACCCCCAAGTCTCCAGGAGTTTCCCTGCTTGCATTTGGCAACCCTGCCTGCCATCCCCACCCAGTGGTCTTGGGGGACCTGGCAACCCTGACAACATCCTCACGTCATGCTTTTGCCTGTAAAGCTGCTGGCATCTTGACCATCAATCGTGGTGGATCAATAAAGAAAAGAGTTTCTACTTAAGTTGTTTAGTGTTGGTTGGACCCCTTCTTTGAACCCCAGCTGAAATTTGTGATTTCCCCATCAAACCTCAGTCACAGTCTCCAAGCCCAGCAGAGAGGAAGATTCCAGTAGTGCCACATATACGCCTGAGTGTTGGAGATCATATATGCTCAGCTGTGGCAGTGTCCAGACTGACAAGGTTTCCCATAAATTTCTCACAGGAAACTGGAGTTGCAGAGGGATCACATGAAGCTAACTTGCCATTATGCAGCCTGAAAATCCTGTTCACCATAAAATCAAGAAGGCTTATCCCAGGAGTTTGAAGTTTAACATAAAGAAACTACGGACCTAACTAAACGTTACACGTTTCCCAGGCTGTGTCAGCAAATGTGTTCTGGGAGTCTGTACCTTCCAGGTTCCTATGATCCGGTTTCAAATTGGGACCGCAATGTACAGAAAGAGGGTGCTTAAACCTCCCACCTGTTAAGGGCTTCACGTGTACCAATGGGGTACATATAGATCAGGGTTCCTCAATGTGGTACCTGTGGGTGCCATGGTGCCCACCAAGTTTCTTAGAAAGTGGGTGGGGCTTTTACCTAGCAAGATCTCTGATTTGTTGTTGGAGATTTGATTTTTAAAACATCGCCTTTAGAAGCAGTTGCTACCACAGCACAAGGATATTCACTAGGCTTGCCAAGTCCCCTCTGGGGGCGGGGAAGCCCCCGCCCCAGAGGCCCGTTCCCCGCCGCCGGCGGATCGGGCCTGGACTGGAACTCCACCCTGACGTGCACGTCACCAGGAAGTGACACGACCACGCCGGGCATGCTGGGGGCGGGGCCATGGTCATCCGAGGGAAAACTCTATGGTCCAGGGAGTCCCCCGCTTCAGGATGAGGTACGACTTGGCAACCCTAATATTCACTGTGTGACTGAAGGTAAGCTGTGGCAGCCATTTTGTGGTTGGCGCCACCTCCCGAAGCAGCCATTTTGTAGCTGCACCCAGCACCCCATATCAGTATCCCGAGGTGCCTATGGGTTTAAAAAGGTTGGAAATTCCTGATGTACGTTTTATCCTACGGGACAAAGTGCCCTGGAGTCATTTTGACATGAAAAGGGGGGGCTTCCACACTGCAGACTGGTATTAATCAGGTCCATGCATGCCTGGGAGATATGGAGGTCTATTTCAGATAGATGAAGTGTTAAGTCCTGAGCTTAACAAATAGTCAGAGAGTGATTTCAGCCAAAACTCAAGTTTAATCTGCAACACGAACACTTCTCCAACACAGTACAACATCTGATAGCCCGAACAGCTTGTCCATAGTAGCTGTTCGGTATTTAAACATTTCCCGGCTAATATAGCCACACCTACTGTACACGTAACCACCAATATGGTTGAGTGAATAAGAGCCAATCAATGACATTCCCGCTTACAGTCTTTTTGAACGTGATTGGACACATTTGTCTTGGACTTGAATCCCTGTCCAAGACGAAGCTTAACATAGCTTCCTAATGAGATGTTTCACATTACATCTAATGCATTCAAGGCAGCTTCTGAATACATTACAAGAAGAAGAAGAGATTGGATTTATACCCCGCTCTTCACTACCAAAGGGAGACTCAGAGCGGCTTACAAACTCCTTCCCCTTCCCCTTCCCCTCCCAACAACCCTAACCCTGTGAGGTAGGTGGGGCTGAGAGAGCTCTGACAGAAACTGCTCTTTTTCAAGAACAGCTGTGCCAGAACTATGGCTTGCCCAAGGTCATCCAGCAGGTGCAAGTGGAGGAGTGGGGAATCAAACCCGGTTCTCCCAAATTAGAGTCCACGCACTTAACCACTACACCAAAAAAGATCATGCCTAATGTCCTACCAGGAGACTAAAAAACAAACAGGTTTTTAATAAAGCATGTTTGTGGAAAGACCAGCAGGCTGTTCATGATTTGCGCACACATGTGAAGGGGGGGGGGAGACACTACAGGAGTCAGGTGGCTAAAACACAGAAAATCCTCAGTGTGAAAAATCGCCCAGCCTGTAGAGTCAGGCAAGCCATACGGACAAGGCTGAATGCTGGAGAGAGAGAGACACTGCAGCCCCCCCCCCACCTGCCCACCCAAACTGGGTCAAGTTGACCAAGGGAAGCATCTCTCTGTAAATGGTTTCAGAGGGCAGCAGTCATGTGGGTCTACAGAAGAACAGTTCGATTCAAGTCCAGTAGCATCGCAGAGACCACCAAGAAGGGAGCTTTGACCCTCGAAAGCTCCTGCCCTGGAAATCTTGTTGGTCTCTAAGGTGCTCCTGGACTTGTATCTAACTGACCTCTCTGTAAAGTTGTTTCTCCCAGTCAGGTGGTTAAGGGGGCTTGCAGCTGAGGAAGGGACCAGTATGGGGAAATAATGCAAAGACATGCATGCAACAAATTGCTGCAGTACATCAATGGTGAGCAGGCCTGTAGCCAGGATTTTTTTGGTTTGTGGGGCAATTTTTTTTTGGGTGGGGCAGTGGGGCATTTATACTTATAAATAATAATTAGTAGCAAGGCCAGAGAGGCCCGCCAGGCACCCTCCGTGCAGTGGGAGAAGCAAAGGCTGCATACTCCCTGAACCCCCGCAGAGCTGCAGCTTTGCATTCAGCTGTTCCAAACTGGCACCCTCCCAAAAAACAAAAACCTAGCCATGCCTGCAAACCGCCTGGAGATATTTAAAGTAACTGGCAAACAGGCTGAGGAGAGGCCATCGGGTCAATTGGGGGTTCCAAGACAACCACCCCGGGGGGGGGGGGTACAACAGGTAGTGCGAGTCCCGCCCACACTCGCTCTTTGCAACTCCATGAGGGCACGGGGGGGGGGGCTCGATCAAGTCTGTAGCCAGGATTTAGCTCTTCACTTTAACTCCCCCAACCCAATCCTTTCCTCACCCCCCTGATGAGTGTGACAGTTGAGGTGCCTACCGGGGTCCAGGTCAGTGTCAGGAAGGATCAGCCATGCAGCCAAGCAAGCAAGCCGAGCCAAGAGAGTCGAGGATTTCATTTAAAGTTTGCTGTAGTTTGCAGTTCCTGGGGTGGGAATGGAAACAGCCAAAAGGTAGGGAGGGCGGTGCTAGCAAGGTCACAGGGTACTGGCAATACCAAATGAGGCCGATCGATCAAATCATCATTGGTAAGGGCAGGGTGCTGGCATGGTGTGCCATGCCGCAATTTAAATGGAAACAGAATGGATTTAAATGGGAAAATTTGCAAATAAATACAATTTCCTTGAATGAAATTTGTGGGGCGTGGATAGTAAGTTGGGGGCGTGGGCACAAGATGCCCCACTGTGGCTAGAGGCTAAATTGTGAGTGTTCCAAAAACCCAAACAAACCACTTCTGTACCAAATGGAACTACAGTCCACTGCATATTACAATGCTTCTTATTTATTTATTTGAGCATATTTATGCCGGGTTTCTCCCCAAAGGGATCCAAAGCAGCTTACAGAAAAATACCAAAAATAACAATTTAGCAGCAATATAAACAGTACAATACAGTTTAAACAAAACAAATGAAGAACTAGCCTGGATTCACTGGGCCGCCTAATGTGAGCATTAAGCTGCACAAGTCACTTGTTGTGAGATACACATAGTGACTTGCTCTAAGCCTTAGATGTTAATGAGGTTTCAAATATGTAATGTATTCACTATGCTGCCATTGAATGCATAATGTGTTATGAAAACATCTAATTGAAATGCTATGTTAAGCTTCGTCCTGGGCTAGGATCCAAATACATTCAATCACATTGCTAGCCCAGGAAGCACCTAACCAATCACTATCAGCAAGCTCCCTGAGCAGGAATAGTCCGTGGTTGGTCATTATGTAAACAATCTTATTAGTTGGTATTGTACAGTAAGGCATGGCTACATTAGCCGGGAGAGTTTAAAAAGGGAAGCTTGTTCTGGCTATCAGATGTTGATCCGTGTTGGAGTTGTGTTCGAGTTGATGAATAAAGCTGAATCTTTGCTGAATCATTCTCTGACTACTTTGTTAAGCGAGCGACTTAACAAAATACACAGCTACTTGCCTGAGGGAAGAATGCACACATAGCCATTATGGTCAGCAAACAACAACTTAAGGAGAGAATCCCCCATTGATGAACTGTTGAAAGACACGTATACACATCTCTGCTTAACATCTGAAAGAGCATTTCCTGTTAGTTGACTCTTTGATTACCTGGGAAAGGCAAGCTTCATCTGCACATCAAGAGGATTCCTTGACACCAAGCTTTCACACTTACCCAGATGCTTTCTCTTGAGTTAGAGTCTAGAGTTTCAATATTGGCCAAACCCCTAGGTAGCCACCCCTCAGTACACACACCAATGAGGTTAGTTTTGGGATGGACTAGCAGGTAGGTGGGTTCACAGACTGGCATAGTTGCCACCCACCCGAAGATCCACCTATAAAAGGTGAGGTCCAGCTGCCTAGCTTTTGCTAGCCACCTTCCCCCACCTACGCCCCCTGTCTGCTTTAAACCCCTCTCATGCTCGGCTTCCTATACAAAAATCCTTTGTCCTTACTTGATCTCATGGTCTGCAGCCACGAGGTCCACACAAGCTGGCTGGTTTCTAGCTGTGTGTTAAAATCCCTAGTATATTTTTCTGACCCCTCTATTCTTCACTGAGACGAACAAACTTCAGGACAGATAAATATTGCTCCCAATTGCCCTACCTGTGATTTCTAAAGATGCTATTGTTAATTCTGTATTTCTGAGGAACTTGATTGATTGTATGTGTGAATCTGATTTTGTGTGTATGTGATTTTATATATTCCTAAGTAAAAGACAGATTGTTTTGGTACACACCAGTCTCGGCTCTTTCACTGACGAACCCTTGGGGTGGGTTGGACCTTGGTATACACAGGCAAGAATCCAGATATAAATTTAGTCTGCCAGCAGTTCGGCTAACAGGGGTTAACTGAGGAAGAAAGTCACCTGCTTCAAAGGATGACAAGGGTCCTGGACTTTTAATAACCGCTAAGAACAGCAGATTTCTGCACATGCAGTCCTTGAGCTATGCAACAAGTAAGGTTGAGTTGTTATTAATACAGGGGTCATTTCAAAAGCCAGCAGCCCTTAACTGCAGTAGCCTTAGATGGTATTAGTAGCTGCAAATGTTCTCGTATTTTTTAAAGTGCAGCAATTGAGAGTATCTTTTATTTCTGTTATAAAACCCATGGCTGTGTACTAATGAAGCATCAACACTTTTACAACACAACAATTAATAAAAGGCTCAAGAAGAGTTCTGACACCGATCACCTTTACAGAAGACAACAAACCAATATGGGCAGTAGTCACTTTGATTCAGCAACCTTATCTCTCTTTTAAGCTTGAATTTGAATGTCAAGGATACTTTTTAAACATTTGAATGTACATGTCATTTCCTGGGTTGCTTTAGAATTTGGGGTATCAGGCACCAGATTCAGATTCAGTGTGGTTACTAAATTTTTTGTAAGGCTCTGCACTAGGGATCCCAAGTCCCCCAGGGGGCGGGGAATCCCCTGCCCCAGAGGCCCGTTCCCCGGCGGTGCCAGATTGGCCCCCCGGGGAGAACTCCTCCCCGACGTGCGTGTCACCAGGAAGTGACGTTATGACGCCGGGCATGCTGGGGGCGGGGCCACGGCCATACAAGGGAAAACTCTATGGTTTTCCCTTGTATGGTCATGGCCACGCCCCCAGCGTGCCCGGCATCATAACGTCACTTCCTGGTGACGTGTGCGCGATGCGCGCACACGCATGCTGGCATCCACCCGGGAGTCCCCCGCCAGCAAGGTAAGTGCCACTTGGCAACCCTACTCTGCACTTACGCCCGGAACGGTTCTTTGATCTGCAGACATTCCTAAGGGAGAGTCAGTGTGATACAGACAGCAAAACCCTTTGTTGCCAATTGCTGCAAGCAGGCCGGTTCTTTTCTGATTGGTTGGCAACCTGGATTTGGTTACAAAACCATTTGGGTCTGTCAAAAAGTGAGGCGTTTGTTTAATTTTAGTAAGGTGGAGGAGTCAGCTGAATGCTTCATCCTAAATCCAGATCCCTGGCAAGACTAAGCTGCAAAAAAAAAGTGTCAAATTAGCCATTTAGATATTCATTTGTGCTGCATGGGCCCTTGCTGAAATGAAGACATTGTTATGCCTGTTAGTTGAAACTATTAAGGAATCACTGGGGGGATATTTGCCCATATGCCCCTGGCCCTGTTTCAGGTCAGAAAAACAGCTGGGGGGGGTAGGAGCTGTTCCTACCCCTATGCTGCAGCGATCCCAACCGAGGTAAAATGGGGGAGTTGGAATGCTTGGTGTTGGAGGGAAAGATAGACATTGTGGGTATTTCAGAAACTTAGTTGGATGAGGAAAATCAGTGGGACACTGTGATTCCTGGTTATATATTATATCGGAAGGATAGGGGGGGAAGGGTTGGAGGTGGGGTGACTCTGTATGTCTAGAAAGATTGAGAGGCTAAGTGAATTGGATTCACTTCTGGAAGTTCTATGGGTTGAAATAGGTGGGCCAAAAGGAAACTTAACACTGGGAGTTTGTTATAGATAGAGGATAGAGGAGGATTATAAAATGATGAATGCATTAAAGATAGCAGCTAGACAAAAACACTGTGTCGTAATAGGTGATTTAACTACCCACACATTGATTAGGTCAATATGTGTTCTAGTCGGGAAAAAGAGATTGAGTTTCTAGACACACCAAATGACTGTGCTATGGAGCAGATGGTCATGGAACCTACCAGGGGAGAGGTGATCCTTGATTTGGTCCTAAGTAACACTCAAGACCTGGTGAGAGGTGTAAAAGTGATTGCACCGCTTGGAAAGTGATCATAATGTTGTTGAGTTCAACATTTGTATAAATAGGGAATTGGCCAAAAAGACTCACACAACCACTTTTAACTTTAAAAGGGGTAATTTCTCTGATATGAGGGGACATGTGGGGAGGAAACTGAAAGGAAAAGTAGAAAGGGTCAAAACCATTGGGGAAGCTTGGAAACTATTTAAAACTACGATCCTAGAAGTTCAAAAAAAAAATATTCCACAGGTTAGGAAAGGCACAAACAGGTATAGGAAAAAGCCTGCATGGTTAACAAACAGAGTAATGGAAGCTGTAAAAAGTAAAAAGAACAAACAGAGTAATGGAGGCTGTAAAAAGTAAAAAGAATTCCTTTAAGCAGTGGAAAGCTAGTCACAGTGAGGCTGATAAAACGGAACACAGGCTATGGCAAATAAAATGCAAGTCTGAGGTCAGGCAGGCAAAAAGGGAATATGAGGAGCATATAGCAAAAAACGTAAAAACCAACAATAAAACTTTCTTCAAATACATTAGAAACAGGAAACCAGCCAGGGAGGCAGTGGGGCCCTTGGACGACCAAGGGGTAAAAGGAGTATTGAAGGATGATAGGGAAATGGCTGAGAAGCTAAATGCATTCTTTGCCTCCGTCTTCACTGTGGAAGATGAGAAGTGCTTGCCCACTCCAGAACCACTGATTTCAGGAGGGGTGTTGAAAGACCTGAGTCAGATTGAGGTGACGAGAGAGGAGGTCCTAAAACTGATAGACAACTTAAAAACTGAAAAATCACCAGGCCCAGATGGCATACATCCGAGAGTTCTGAAAGAACTCAAATGTGAACTTGTAGATCTCCTGACAAAGATATGTAATCTTTCCTTAAAATCTGCCTCCATTCCTGAGGATTGGAAGGTAGCAAATGTCACTCCCATCTTTAAAAAGGGTTCCAGAGGAGATCCGGGAAATTACAGGCCAGTCAGTCTGACGTCGATACCGGGTAAATTGGTGGAAACCATTATTAAGGAAAGAATTAGTAGGCACATAGATGAACAAAACCTATTGAGGCAGACTCAGCACGGTTTCTGTAAGGGAAGATCTTGTCTCACTAACCTGTTAGTGTTCTTTGAGGGGGTGAACAAACATGTGGACAAGGGGGATCCAATAGATATTATTTACCTTGACTTCCAGAAAGCTTTTGATAAAGTTCCTCATCAAAGGCTCCTAAGTAAGCTCAAAAATCATGGGATAGAAGGACAAGTCCTTTTATGGATCAAAAACTGGCTAGTTCATAGAAAACAGAGAGTGAGTGTAGGTGGGCAATTTTCTCAGTGGAGGGTGGTAAGCAGTGGGGTACCGCAGGGATCAGTACTTGGTCCACTGCTTTTTAACTTGTTCATTAATGATTTGGAGATGGGAGTAAGCAGTGAAGTGGCTAAATTTGCGGATGATACAAAGTTGTTCAGGGTGGTGAAAACCAGTGAGGATTGTGAGGCACTCCAAGGGGATCTGTCAAGGATGGGCGAGTGGGCGTCAACATGGCAAATGGGGTTCAATGTGGCCAAGTGCAAGGTGATGCACATTGGAGCCAAAAATCCTAAATATAAATACACATTGATGGGGTCTGAACTGGCAGAGACTGAGCAAGAGAGAGATCTTGGAGTTGTAGTGGATAACTCACTGAAAATGTCGAGACAGTGTGTGACTGCAATAAAGAAGGCCAATGCTATGCTGGGGATTATTAGGAAGGGTATTGAAAACAGATCAGCCAATATAATAATGCCCCTATATAAATCAATGGTGAGACCTCATTTGGAATACTGTGTGCAGTTCTGGGCACCACACCTTAAAAAGGATATTATAGCTTTGGAAAAAGTGCAGAAAAGGGCAACTCGAATGATAAAAGGGTTGGAACACTTTCCCTATGAGGAAAGGTTAAAGCGCTTAGGGCTCTTTAGCTTGGAGAAAAGACGACTGAGGGGTGACATGATCGAGGTTTATAAGATTATGCATGGGAAAGAGCAGGTAAAGAAAGAGGTACTTTTCTCCCTTTCTCACAATACAAGAACTCGTGGGCACTCCATGAAACTGCAGAGCGGTCGGGTTAGAACGGATAAAAGGAAGTACTTCTTCACCCAAAGAGTGATTAACACATGGAATTCACTGCCACAGGAAGTGGTGGGTGCTACAAGCATGGACGGCTTCAAAAGGGAATTAGATAAGCATATGGAGCAGAGGTCCATCAGTGGCTATTAGCCACAAGGTATAGCTAGGGGCTCTGGGGCAAGTGATGCTCTGTCTTCTTGGTGCTTGGGGGGGGGGTCAACAGTGGGAGGGCTTCTAATGTCCTGGCCCCACTGCTGGACCTCCTGATGGCACTGGTATTTCTGGCCACTGTGTGACACAGAGTGTTGGACTGGATGGGCCTTTGGCCTGATCCAACATTGGCGTCTCTTATGTTCTTATGTTCTTAAATGTAGGAGCAGGACCAGGGTACTTTAATCCATCAGGGATGAGCCTTTATGCTGTTCTGACTGAATAAAGCTGAAATCACTTGTTGAACTGTTCCTCCGAGTTAAGTGTCATACTTAACAGCTGGCGATGAAGGTGGGATGTAGCGGGTAGGCAGCCCCGCTATTCAGAACGACGGAGGAGGTTCAACCACTGGCGAGCCACTGACGGAGCAAGGCGCTCCTGTGACCCCCAAGAATGAGCTCCAACAAGCAGTTCGAGCCATTCGAGCCACTAACGGAAGATTGGGACTCCTACCTGACAAGGTTCGAGTTTTTCCTTGAGAACTGCCAAGTGACAGATGCAGCAAAGAAGCGAGAAGCCCTGCTGTGTTCTTGTGGCAAGGAGGTGTTCGATATCGCCCGTTCGTTGGTGACGCCCGCCGATATCAAGACCGTTCCATATGCAACGCTGACGGAGAAGTTAAAGGCCCATTTTTCACCACAACCTTCCGAGATCGCTTCCCAGCACGCTTTCTATGAGTGACGGCAGGGCCCTCGGGAATCTGTGGCTGAGTTCATGGCGGCACTTAGGAAGGCGGCAAGGCCCTGCAAATTTGAAAACCTGGAGAAGGCGTTGCGTGACCGTGTGGTGTGCGGCCTGAGAGACGCACAATTGCAACAGCGTCTGTTTGCTCGCAAGGCCCTCACATTCAAAGATGCATTCGAGGCGGCCGTCGCCGCTGAGGCCATCGAGAAATCAACAAGGGAGGTGCGACAACGTCCTGGTCTGGCAGAGCCATGCGTTCATCACCACACAACCGCTGATGAGGCCGCAGAGGACGTAGATGACGTCAGAGAAGCTCACTCCCACCACCTGCAGCGGACCGCAGCGAGACCTGCGCAGTAACGGCCATGCCTGGGCTGTGGCGGGAAGCACGAGCGCGACACCTGTTGGGCCAAAGAGTTGATCTGCCGCGCTTGCGGAAAGCGCGGGCACATTGCCCGAGTTTGTAAAGCAAAGGCAAGGTCACCGCTGACAGCAAGGAAGCCTACGCATGAGGTTCGAGACAAGGTCAACGCGACTGGACCAGCCGCCCACCAACCCACCGGATCCAGACGAGTCTCCAGGTCATCAGCCAGCCGTGAGTTCTGCTCCTCGACGGTCCTGACAACTGGAGGAGGTCGCCGGCAGAAAATCATCATCACCCTGTTCCTGGATGGGGTGCCTTGCAGTTTCGAAGTCGATTCCGGGTCAGCCCGGACCATCATTTCCACCCAGACCCTGGATTGCCTGTTCCCCACTAGAAGCCGCAGACGCCTCCTGTCAACTGACGCCCAACTTGCCGATTTCTAAGGGCGCCGGATACCGCTGGCAGGGGAGGCGGAATTTGAGGTTCGATTCAAGGGCTTTTGTGCATCCCTGTCTTTGATTGTTGCTGAGGGGGACAGGGTGAGTTTACTGGGGCTAGATTGGTTCGACCCATTGGGAATCTCTGTTACTGGCGTGAATACTGTGTGTGGTGATAAATGGCAATGTGTGTACAACGAGTTTCCTCAGGTTTTTGAAAAAGGGTTGGGAACCTACACAGGTCCCCCGGTTTCATTTGATTTAGACCCCCTAGTAAGGCCTATTCGCCTCAAATATAGGAAGGTACCGTTGTTGATACGGCCAAAGATAGAGGCCGAATTAGACAAGCTCATTGAGCAAAAGGTTTTGGAGCCAGTTCCCAGCAGCAAATGGGAAACACCCATTGTTATTCCTGTCAAGCCAGATGGCTCCATCAGAATTTGTGCAGACTACAAATGTACTCTTAACAAAGCGTTGCAACAGCATTCGTACCCCATACCTGTTATATCTCATGTGCTGGCATCGTTGGGTGGGGGAAAGGTGTTCGCCAAACTAGATTTGGCACAGGCTTACCAGCAGCTGACTGTCACACCAGAAGCTGCAGAAGCACAGACTATCATGACTCACCGAGGGGCATTTAAAGTGAACCGACTCCAATTTGGAGTAAATGTGGCCCCGGGAATTTTCCAGGGTTTAATGGAGGGGTTGCTGCGAGGTCTAGACGGAGTAATACCTTATTTTGATGACATGCTTATCACTGGGGAAGATGACAAGGAGCTACTTGAATGGGTCAGGGCCGTTCTGGGACGTTTTAAAGACGCAGGGTTGAAGCTTAAAAGGTCTAAGTGCGCTATAGGGGTTCCAAGTGTTGAATTCCTTGGGTTCCAAATTGACGAGCACGGGGTGCACCCAACCAAATCGAAAGTGTCTGCTATACACAATGCCCCCAGACCACAGTCACAGAAAGAGTTACAGTCCTTCTTAGGATTATTAAATTTCTATCACTCCTTTATTCCCCATAAAGCATCTGTTGCACAGCCCCTCCACCAACTGCTTAATAAAGGTGCCAAATGGGTATGGGGACAGCGGCAGGGAACCGCTTTCAAAAATGTAAAAGCTCTCCTGTCATCAGATGCAGTACTAACACACTTCGACGAGAGTAAACTATTGGTTTTAGCAGCTGATGCATCGCCTTACGGTATTGGGGCAGTATTAAGCCATGTTATGGATGATGGGTCTGAGGCGCCTGTGGCCTATTATTCTAGATCATTGACTGGGGCTGAAAAAAATTATGCCCAGATTGACATAATTGCAGCCGTGAAGAAGTTTCATGCTTTTGTGTATGGGCGCAAGTTTTTAATCGTGACTGATCACCTCTTGGGCATTTTCGCACCCGACCGGCCAACCCCAAACGTTATTTCCCCTCGTATGCTACGCTGGACACTATGCTTGTCAGCATATGAGTACGATTTGGAGCACAGGCCGGGGAAAGCTATCGGCCATGCGGACGCTCTCAGCCGTTGCCCCCTTCCAGAGACTGCTGATCCTACCCCGGCGCCGATGGCTGATGTTTGCCTTCTTGATGAACCACCTCAGTCTCCACTACGGTCCGGAGAAGTTGCTACCACAACTATGGGGACACAGGGTGGTGATTCCCCCAAGCCTGCGGGGAAGAGTCCCTGCACTCAGGTCACCCAGGGATCGTCCATATGAAGGCACTGGCCAGAGGGTACTTATGGTGGCCAGGGCTGGATGTGGACATTGAGGAAAAGGTTCGAGGCTGCTATACCTGCCAACAGTCTCGGCCAGAGCCAACACATGCCCCACCTTTAGCAATGGAAAGAGCTGAAAAGCCTTGGTCAAGGCTACATGTCGACTTTGCGGGCCCAATACATGGGCAAATGCTATTGGTGGTGGTAGATGCACATTCGAAATGGCTCGAGGTAGTCCCCATGCGAAGCACCACGTCGGCAAACTTAATAAAGGCTTTGCGCCAATTGTTTGCCACCCATGGGCTACCTGAAGTGCTGGTATCGGACAACGGCCCTCAACTTACCTCTAGGTAGTTCACAAATTTCCTAGAGGGCTACGGCATCCGACATGTCACAACAACACCGTTCCACCTGGCCTCAAACGGCCAGGCCGAGCGCATGGTACGGACGGCGAAAGAGTCCCTCGCCAGGCTGCCAGGCAATGACTGGGACTACAGAGTGGCTGAGTTCCTGTTGCAGCAGCACATCACGCCCAACTCAGCCACAGGGAGAAGCCCGGCCGAGCTTCTCATGAAACGCAAACTAACTACCTTGCTTGATCGGTTGCATCCCGACTTGGATGTCAGCCGAGAGAAGGAGGCTGAAACTCCGGAGCCTGCAAGAGAGTTCCAGCCCGGAGACTTAGTTTTCAGTAGGAATTAGGCTGAGGGTCACAGGTGGCTTCCTGTCAAAGTCACCGACCGACAGGGCTCACGAATGTATGTGGTTAGGTTACCGGATGACCGCAGGGTACGCCGCCACATAGACCAACTCAGACAACGATGGGCTCCCACGAATCGTGAGTTCGAGTCTCGAATGGTCCCCGAGCCTTTGGAGCAGTCCCACTTGCCTCCGGAAGGGGTGAGTGCTGCTGGTTCTCGCTTAGAACCTGAGTCAGGGCAGACCCCTGCACTCTCCGACCCTACCGAGCCAGGTAGCCCTGCAATGCCAGGTGCTGACCCTGGGCCAGTCCCTGTACCTACTGAAGCCCCACACTTCGCAGGTCCCAAAGAACCAGAAGGGCCCCTCCCCATCTCTCAGATTATCAGTGCGATGCCATCTAAGGGGGGAGGAGTTGTTATGTCTTGAGAGACATAATGGTAAAGCATAATCTAGCTTCACTCATTATGCGGATTGTAAATACTGACCAATGGTGTGCATTCTGGAGGGAATGGTTTGGATTGGACGTTAACTCTTGATTGTGATTGGATGTAATGTAGCTAGTGTGATTGAATGCTGTAAACATTGTAGGTGTGGCTATCCCAGCCAGAATTGTATATAAGTTGCCATTTTTGCCTATGGAATTTGTCTAGCTGGTCTAGTCCTTACAAGGCTGAGCCTTTATGCTGTTCTCACTGAATAAAGCTGAAATCACTTGTTGAACTGTTCCTCCGAGTTAAGTGTCATACTTAACAGAACTCACTCCTACAAAATGGCGGTATGTCCTCTGGGTGTACTCTGGGATGCCATATCATCTAGTTCGACCCTTAGCTGAGAAGACTGGTACAACGGGCTGTGCCTCAGAGGAAGAGCATCTGCTTTGCATGCAGAAGGTCTGAGGTTCAATCCCCGTCATCTCCAGTTAAAAGGACCAGGCAGGATGTGCTGTGAAAGACATCAGCCGGATACCCTGGAGAGCTGCTGCCAGTCTGAGTAGACAATACTGACCTTGATGGACCTGATTCAGTATCATGTGCTTTACTTTATTAATGGGCTAGGTGAAGGAAAACATTGATAAAGTAAAGCAGAGGCACCAAGGGCGTAGACTTTTCATTTCCCCGGGGGGGGGGGCTGGGGCTGGGTCAGAGGCATTGCCAAGGCAGCAGGAGGCAAGAAGCCTGGGCGAGCTGGGCTCCTCCATGCCTGGCAGAAGATGAGGTGCAGAGGCGAGAGGTGGGCAAATAGAATAATTGGCTTTCCGCAGTTCAATCCCATTATATCCTATGGGCCATTGAAGTCAATGGCGAAAACATAAGAGTATATTCTGGGGGCTGGAGGGGAAGGGGTTTGAGGGAGAGGCTCCAAAATCACAGGGTAGCTGCTGGAGTCTCACCCCAAGATACCTGCCAAGTTTCAGGAACATTGAACCAGGGGGTCCAATTCTACGGGCCCCCAAACAGGTTGCCCCCATCCCCTCCATTGTTCTCTATGGTGGGGGAAAAGTAACTTTTTTCCCACCATACAGAACAATGGAGGGGATAGGGGCAACCTTATGGGGGCACGTAGAATTGGACCCCCTGGTCCAATGTTCTTCAAACTTGGTTGGTATATTTGGGAGAGGCTCTAGCAGCTACCCTGCGAGTTTGGAGCCTCTCCCTCAAACCCACTCCCCTCCAGCCCCCAGAATATACCCTATGTTTTCGCCATTGACTTCAATGGCCGATAGGATATAATGGGGCTGAAATTGACATTTGGCTGGCCCATTTTCAGGCCTGGCGTTCTAGCACGGAGCCTGAAAAAAGAGGGGAGGGTGGGGCGGCGGCTCTGCAGGCCATTTTTCAGGCCCGGTGCTCCAGCGCGGAGCCTGAAAAAGGCGGGGAGGGC
>NW_015160871.1:134761-160624 GCF_001447785.1 Gekko japonicus
GGCCCCCCCCCCCGGGCTCAGGGAGGCGGGAGAACGTTTCCCCCCGCCCCCCCCCCCCGTGGGCATCGCAGCTGTGGCCATAATCTTTTAAAGAGCCTTCTGGGAAATTTCAGGGGAGGGCTGGTGCCCCCCAGACCCCACAAACTTTACACCGGTGAGAGGCACTACGAATTAAAAACCAACCCTCTCTCTCTTATTTGAGTTATAAAGGAATCCTACTTCTACGTGTCCGAGACAGGATTCAGGAATCATGGCTCAGAAGAATCCAGTGTAGTCCTGTAGACTTGGCTCTGAGTTCAGGTCTCAGACAGTTGATTATGGACAGGTTACTGTGTCTTGCAATATGAGAATAATTGAACATTTTTTGAGGAAAAGAGAAACTTTTAATATTAACTGCTATGTAAGAGATTAATAACATCCACATCAATGTGTCTTTACTGAAAGCCTGTAGGTTCTCTAAAGAACCATGGATCTTATATGATGCTTTTTAATGAGGGCCGTAATCTTTTTCACGCGCTTGTGATAAGATCTGTATGTCCAGTTCTTAGGAAAGACTGAGAAAGGGATACTGTGGCTACAGCCTACAAAACCCAAAACAAAACAGAAACTGGTTTAATCACATCAACATGGGTGAAATTAAAACCAGTTCAGAAGTGCCAGCAGGCTAACTCCAGTGATTTGTAGATCATCCTGTATCCTCAGACTTCTGTAAATTTGTACCTTCTGTGAAACAGAATCACAGGCAGTGCTGTTACAGGAAATAACCATGTCATTCTCCCCAGCTGGTTCCTATATTAAGATTTTAGCAGTGTGGTGTATCCTGACTATGCCAATCACATCCAATTTTGGGAAGGTAAGTGGGGCTGGGAGGCAGTTGGGAACTTTGGGGGCTGTAGGCTCCCCCTTCTAAAGCACAATGGGGTCTGCAGTTTGATCTGGTGGAAGTGACAACCATGACACCATTTATATCATCCTAGAATAATCTCACAAAATTTGAGGAGACTATCATACACCTGCTTTAGAGTCAACAACTTGACTTTCTCTGTGTTTTGTGTGTGTGCATTGCACTATAGATTGATGGCCTTCTGTCCCCTGAACAAGGTTTCTCCTCCCCTTTACTTTTATTCTTAATT
This sequence comes from Gekko japonicus, assembly GCF_001447785.1. Lineage (NCBI taxonomy): Eukaryota > Metazoa > Chordata > Lepidosauria > Squamata > Gekkonidae > Gekko > Gekko japonicus. The sequence goes on from NW_015160871.1 coordinate 135,895, forward strand.
TAAAAAAATTTTGAGGTAGCCCAGTCAGTAGTGTCAAAGAGATGTAGCTGACAGACGTACTTCTGTCTAGACGTTCTACTTCAAAATATTTTGTAAAGTTCCCCTTTAAGTGTAACTTCAGTCAAGGCCCCTTTTGAATATAGTAAAGGTAAAGGTTCCCTTGCTTGAAAGCCAGTCGAATCCGACTCTAGGGCTGCGGTGCTCATCTCCGTTTCAAAGCCGAAGAGCCAGCGCTGTCCGAAGACGTTTCCGTGGTCATGTGGCCAGCATGACTAAACACCAAGGCGCACAGAACGCTGTTACCTTCCCACCGAAGTGGTACCTATTTATCTACTTGCAATTTCTTGCTTTCGAACTGCTAGGTTGGCAGGAGCTGGAACTAGAGACAGGAGCTCACCCCGTCTTGCGGGGTCTTGAACTGCTGAACTACTGACCTTCCACAGCCTGCAGTTCAGCGTCTTAACCACTTGAGCCTCCGCAGCTGAATATACAGGAGGTTTTAAGGAGGAATGATGTATTCGTAAATTGAAGCACTTTATAAAAACTGGTCTGTTCCACATTCAAGTATCAAAATCTGTGACTTGAAGAAGAGCAAGTTCCCCCAGATGCAATATATTTTCACACAGACTTCTGCACTGATAAAAGAGTTTGGGCATGAGCAGCTTACTTCACATGCATTTGGTTCACATGCTCTGAAAATTATATAATAATGTCTAGTAAACTCAGTCCATCAGGTCTAGGAGACTCAGATTTCTTTAAATATCCCAAGCTGGGATGCTGACATTATTGAGTGAGCAACCTTTATTGTCAAAATCCTCCACCATCAAGCCATGGTGAGCCACCCGGCCATTCCTTGTTGGAAACAGTCCAGTTCTTAGGAAACTACTCTGTCCAGTCTCAGATGGCTGGGCTGAATCACTGCCTTGAACTTCAACAGAAATCCGATTGCGTCCCCCAAAAAGGAAGCCGCTGTTGTTCCTCTCGGAATAGGTATCTTTGTGTTCCCTTTCCATAGAGCAAACCTGGACTTTGAAGGCCTCCTGGAATCCTCTCCGGAAGTTCTCATTGAAGTACCCGTAGATGATTGGGTTAATGCTACTATTAAAGAAAGCCAGCCAATGGGCAAACGGGAAGAAATAAAGGGTGACGTGGCTGAGTTGATACTCAGTGAGGTTCCCATAGTCTGTCAGCAACAGTAAACTCCACAGAGGCAACCAAGACAGAGTGAAGAACAGCGCCACAATAATCAACATGTTAATCACTTTGACCTTCCTCTTAGAGACCCTCCTCCCATCGTTCTCTTCAAATTGAGAACCTCTTATGTGGGCAGATGACTTGAACAGCTTGAAGGCGATCCGAGTGTACATGATCACAATCAAGGTCAGCGGGGCAAGGTAGATGTGAAAAAAGAGAACCGTTGTGTAGATTTTGCGCATCTCCTTATCGGGCCAGGCTTCCCAGCAGGAGTAGAACGGGTAGGAATGGTTGTAGGCATCGAGCATAAAGTGGTACTCATCCCTGGTAACAGTCAAAGTGACTGCCGAAGGGCACATAATAATTAAGGCTAAGATCCAAATGATAGCAATGGTGACCAGGGCCTTCCTTAGGGTAAGTTTCTGCCTGAATGGGTACACAATACAACGAAACCTAGGAAAGAAAGAAGAGGCATCATCTTCAGAAACTAGAAGAGGTATAAGACATGTCTCTGGGTGTTCTGAGATGTACTACTACTACTACTACTTAACGCTTAACCCTTTTGAGCTATATAAGATCTTCATGGTTGTAAAGCAGCATATAAACTGCTTAAATAAATGATTATAGCACTTTAGAGCCGGGGTCCCCAACATGGCGCCCGTGAACACCATTGGGGCCTGCTGACACGTTTCCCGCTGCCCACCAAGTGTTTGCAAAAAGTGGGCGGGACTAGCTGGGGCTTTTGCTCAGCAAGCCTCCTGACTGGCGAATGGAAATTTGATTGGCAGTGCAGATTTTTTAAAAAGTTTCTCTGGCGACAGCATAAGGATCTTCACAGCATAAGGATCTTCATTGTGTGACTGAAGGTAAGCTGCAGCAGTCATTTTGTGGTTGTGCCCACCATACTGTGTCCGGATTCCAAATGTCCTCAAAAAGGCCAGGGGGGGGGGCTGTTTTAGAGGGTTCAAAGTACTTCACACACATACAGAAACGTACAGGTGAATACAGAAATGACTAAGTCACAAGGCTGTTTTTCAGCATTAGCTTCATGGTATGTTAAATGTTATCCATTGCTGATCATTGATGGACATAAGGACACAGTTGTTCATTTATCAGGAGTAGCACTAGATGGGTACTCTGGCCTGACACACACATTCAAATCCAGTCTCATTACAATACTGGAGCAGTATCTCTCTAAAATGGCAGGCCCGTCATTCATAGTGACCTCCACTACCCTCGCACTGCAGTAGAGGAGCTTGTCTCTCCCAGTATAATTCCATGTGGCATTTTCACTCAGCTCAGCAATGCCTTTTGATCATTCTGTCCCCTACAAGCTTTTGAGATCTGAGGAGATCAGGCTAGGCTGGGCCATCCAGGTCAGGACAATAGGGGATTTCTCACTAGAGCTGCCTCGCAGCGCAGTGCTGTTTGCCCCAACACAAACATGTCAATTTCACACCCGAGGCTCCGGGGCTGCATTTGACCCACGGCTTCGCCCGATTTCCTCCACAGTTTCATGATCCTCAAAAACCAGGATCACGAAACTGCGAAGGAAATCGGGCGAAGCCTCGACTCAAAATGCAGCCACGGAGCCTCGGGTGTGAAATTGACATGTTTGTGTTGGGGCAAACGGCGGCTGTGCTGCGAGGCAGCTCTAGTGAGAAATCGCCCAATGACTCTCTCTGTCCCCATCTTGTGGATTATACTTTCATTACGTGGGCTGGTGGAATGCAGAGTCAATAATGGTGTATGCGCTTTGTCTATACAGGATTCAATCCTTTGTGTCTGAAGTAAGAAAGGCTCTCAGACAACAGTGCTAAGGAAGACTTTTTCCTTAGAGAACCACAGACTGCCACATGATCAAGACAGGCCAGTGGTGTAACTTAGTACAGAGTGGCTTCATATATGTTCTCAGCTTGGGCTTGCAAGTCTTTAAGGTTTAACTCACAGACTGTGGGCAAAGATACAGAAAACAAAACAATGCAAACATACCTTTCCACTGCAATGGCCACCAGTGTGAAAACCGAAGCAGAGACCGACATCCCCTGGACCAGCCCACTCATTTTACACATGACAATGTCAAACGGCCAGCCTGGAATTATAAGTAGAGTGTTACAATCGATTTACATCAGAGCCCTCCCAAACAGAGAATCGCTTCCTGAATGAGAGCTACCAGACTTCAGCCTTGTTTAAGGCAGCTGGACATAGAAGTCAAAGCTTTGTAATAAAATAAACATTACATTTGATTGACATTCTGCAGACTGATCCTCTAAGCTTCACTGCAAATTCCTCTAGTATCAGTCCTCACTACCAATATATAACAAACATAAGTACATTAATCAATTCCTCACATCATCACATCACAGTTTGGACAATAATCCAGCATCTCAGGTAAATCTGTATAAACTCCTGCTTGTCCCATTAAAATAATTTTATGTTAATCCTGGGTAAGAGTCCCAAGAACCTGAACATCCTGCATTGCATAATAACACCAATAATATCATTAACATCACTGAATAGCCTGTGCCTTGCTGACATGACCCAGACTATGCACTAACTGACTGTGGTCTCTCGCCACATTGAACACCATTGCCAGCACTGTATGTATTGTTTTTGGATTTAATTTACTGTAATTTTAACTGAGAAACTGTTTTATCAGTAATAATGTTGTGAGCCACCCTGAGCCTGCTGTGGCGGGGAGCCAAATTAATTAATTAAATAAATAAATAAAAGAGGATAAATTATCCTAGCCTCCAAGGAAAGATTCCTCTTTACCAGCAGCTTCTTTTTAGCTAGAAGATGAAAATTACTGTGCTCAACTGGAAGGAAAATCGCTGCTCAGGCTAAACAGAATCGTTGTGTTCTGCTAGAAGCTGAGCTGGATCTCTTTACAATGTTGCTGGCTCTTTTTAACAGTCATTTTGGCATCAGGTCTTTCCTTTTCAAAATAAAACCTTACAACGTTCTTTATAAATCCCCAATTTAAATGCATACAAAACTTGGTAATCCAGCTTGATCGGCTCCTGTAGTGCTGCTTCGCATATGCCCGCACTGCAGAAGGAGTTCAAAGCATGACACAAGCCCCCTCCGAGGCTTAATCACGCCGATCTCTACTTCTACTTGGGCACCGCTGCTTGCTGATCATCCCCCCTTACTGGAGGCTGCTGCGTTGGGCTATAACTAGCCCAAGCTGTCGAAAGGAGCCGTCGCCCACCCCGAGCAGTTTCGGGATGCGTTAATTCGCCATCTTAACCCGACTGGAAGCCACCACAACTGCACATTCTTGCAGCTTGTCTATCTAGTTATCAAGAGTTGAGCAACCCTCAATTTTCCACTTGGGTGCAAATTTCCCATTTCTCTAAGTGTGAAGAAGTTCCAGGAGTAGCACTTACCTAGGGTGGTTCCCTTCAGAGGAGCAAGCCCTAGAGACTTAGACCTCCCCCCCATAGCATTTGCTGCATTTGCAAAGCACAGGTGGAGCCCAAAGAGGGCAGCACACCTGCTACATCCCACATCTGCTCTCCAGGGAGAAAGAGAGCCTGCCCCCACAAGGTGTTTCAGCCAGCTCACAGCCAGCTCAACCTCTTGCTCTGTTTCTTCTACAGTCTAATCTGCTCTTTCTTATCACATAGAGACACACACACCCACCAACACACCTGCCCCCTCCCTTCATCTGCGCTGGGGGAGGCTAACCTCTTCTGCACCCCATGGGTCCTTGCCTTGGGGGGCCAGTTCCCAACAATTAAGGCTCATTAAGGTACAATTTACAACCACCATGGTCCATAATAAGTGCTGTAATAATTCTCTTCCAGCCCTTCTGAGTTCACCCCCACTCATTGCCCCCCTCAACAGCCAGTAGGCAGCCAAGAGCTGTTTCTCCGGAGTCTAGGGTTGCCAACCTCCTGGTGGCACCTGGTGATCTCCTGTTATTACACAATTCATCTCCATGCAACCAAGATCAGTTTCCCTGGAGAAAATGACTGTTTTGGAGGGTTGATTTTATGGCATTATAGCCTACTGAGGTCCCTCCCCTCCCCAGATCCTGCCCTCCTCAGGCTGCACCCCCCAAAAAAAACTCCAGGTATTTCCCAACCCAGAGACAGCAACCCTACCAGAACCTGAGTGGGGCTCACAAAAGAAACCCAGCCTTCCCCCTGTGACTGCTTCATCACTCCCCAAAACCCTCTTAAGGACATTTGGGTTTCCTTTAAGTATTGCCACCATGTTCTCATCCATAACACACCCACACTGTACCTCTGTGTACAGGCGGGCATCGATCAATGTTCATGACATTAGTTTGCATATTTGGGGGTGGGGGTTGCTACAGAACTGCTTTCCAGACCCTTGGAACCCAGAAAACATGGCACAGAGGACATGCTTTGCTACCTTAGCTGCCACTTTGTTGTTGTTCAGTCGCACAGTCGAGTCCGACTCTTCGTGACCCCATGGACCAGCTCCCGCCAGGCCCTCCTGTCTTCCGCTGTCCTCTGAAGTTGGCTCAATTTCATGTTCGTTGCGTCGATGACACTGTCCAACCATCTCATCCTTTGCCGTCCCCGTCTTCTTTGACCTTCAATCTTTCCCAGCATCAGGGTCTTCTCCAGTGAGTGCTCCCTTCTCATTTGGTGGCCAAAGTATTTGAGCTTCAGTTTCATTATCTGGCCTTCCAGGGAACAGTCAGGGTTGATTTCTTTGAGGATTGACTGATTTGATCTCCTTGCAGTCCAAGGAACTCTCAAGAGTCTTCTCCAGCACCATAGTTCAAAAGAATCTATTCTTCGGCGCTCGGCCTTCCTTATAGTCCAACTCTCGCAGCCATACATGACTACTGGGAATACCATTGCTTGGACCATGCAGACTTTTGTTGGCAGGGTGATGTCTCTACTTTTTATCATGCTGTTGAGGTTCGCCATCGCTTTCCAGGCCAGCATTTCGCATGATGTACTCTGCATATATATTAAATAAGCAAGGTGACAGTATACATCCTTGTCGTACTCCTTTTCCTATGCTGAACCAATCAGTTGTTCCGTATCCGGTTCTAACTGTCGCTTCTTGGCCCTTATACAGGTTTCTCAAGAGACATGTGAGGTGGTCTGGTACTCCCATCTCTTTAAGGACCTGCCATAGTTTGTTGTGATCCACACAGTCAAAGGCTTTAGCATAGTCAATGAAGCAGAAGTAGATATTTTTCTGGTACTCTCTTGCTTTCTCCATAATCCAGCGAATGTTGGCAATATGATCTCTCGTTCCTCTACCTCTTCGAAACCCAGCTTGTACTTCTGGTAGTTCTCTATCCACGTACTGTTGAAGCCTAGCTTGTAGGATCTTGAGCATGACCTTGCTAGCGTGTGATATGAGTGCAATTGTGCGATAGTTTGAACATTCCTTGGCATTGCCCTTCTTTGGGATTGGAATGTATACTGATCTTTTCCAATCCTGTGGCCACTGTTGCGTTTTCCAAATTTGCTGGCAAATGGAGTGCAGCACTTTAACAGCATCATCTTCTAAGACTTTGAATAGCTCAGCTGGAATACCATCACCTCCACTAGCTTTGTTGTTAGCAATGCTTTCTAAGGCCCATTTAACTTCACATTCCAGGATGTCTGGCTCAAGGTCAGTGATTATACCGTCGTGTTTGTCAAGGACATTGAGGTCTTTCTTGTATAGTTCTTCTGTGTATTCTTGCCATCTTTTCCTAATCTCTTCTGCTTCTGTTAGGTCCCTACCGTTTTTGTCCTTTATCATGGCCAGCTTTGCATGGAACGCTCCCTTGATTTCTCCAATTTTCTTGAAGAGATCTCTAGTCCTTCCCATTCTATTGTTTTCTTCTATTACTTTGCACTGTTCATTCAGGAAGGCCTCCTTATCTCTCCTTGCTGTTCTCTGGAAATCTGCGTTCAGTTGGGTAAATCTTTCCTTTTCGCCTTTGCCTTTCGCTTTCCTTCTTTCCTCTGCTATTTGTAAAGCCTCATCAGAAAGCCATTTTGCTTTCTTGCATTTCTTTTTCTTTGGTATGGTGGTGATTGCTGCCTCCTGTACGATGTCACGAACCTCTGTCCATAGTTCTTCAGGCACTCTATCTATCAAATCCAGACCCTTGAATCTATTCTTCACCTCTACTGTATATTCATCAGGGATGCGATCTAGGTCAAACCTGAATGGCCTCGTGGTTTTCCCGATTTTCTTCAGTTTAAGTCTGAATTTTGCAATGAGTAGCTCATGATCTGAACCACAGTCAGCTCCAGGTCTTGTTTTTACTGACTGGATAGAGCTTCTCCATCTTTGACTGCAAATTATATAGTCAATCTGATTTCGGTGTTGCCCATCTGGTGATGTCCATGTGTAGAGTCGCCTCTTAGGTTGTTGGAAAAGGGTGTTCGCTATGACCAGTGTGTTCTCTTGACAAAACTCTGTTAACCTTTGCCCTGCTTCATTTTGCTTTCCAAGGCCAAACTTGTCTGTTATTCCGGTTACCTTTTGACTTCCTACTTTAGCATTCCAGTCCCCTATGATGATGAGGACATCATTTTTTGGTGTTAGTTCTAGGAGGTGTTGTAGGTCTTCATAGAACCGGTCCACTTCAGCCTCTTCTGCATCAGTGGTTGGGGCATAGACTTGGATTACTGTGATGTTGGTTTGCCTTGGAATCGGACCGAAATCATTCTGTCATTTTTGAGATTGTATCCCTGTACTGACCCCAGTACTGACCCCCAGTACTGACCCCTGTTGACTATAAAGGCCACACCATTTTTTCTACGAGATTCCTGGCCACAGTAGTAGATATAATGGTCTTCTGAGTTAAATTCGCCCTCTCCTGTCCACTTAAGTTCACTGATTCCTAAGATATCGATGTTCAGTCTTGCCATCTCATTTTTGACCACGTCAAGCTTACCTTGATTCATAGATCTTACATTCCAGGTTCCTATGTAATATTGTTCTTTGCAGCATCGGACTTTCCTTTCACCATCAGACACATCCACAACTGAGCGTCCTTTCGGCTTTGGCCCAGCCACTTCACTCTTTCTGGGGTTACTTGTACTTGCCCTCTGCTTTTCCTCAGTAGCATATTGGACACCTTCTGACCTGAGGGGCTCATCTTCCGGCGTCATATCTTTCAGCCTTTTGTTACTGTCCATGGGGTTTTCTTGGCAAAGATACTGGAGTGGGTTGCCATTTCCTTCTCCAGTGGATCACACTTGGTCTGAGTTCTCTGCTGTGGCCTGTCTGTCTTGGGTGGCCCTTCAACCTGGAGATCTCCAGCTACTACAACTGATCTCCCGATGACCAAGATCAGTTCTCCTGGAGAAAATGGCTGGTTTGGGCAGTGGACTCTATGGCATTATACCCTGCTGAGGTCCTTCCCCACCCCAAACCCTGCCCTCCCCAGGCTCTACCCCTCAAATCTACAGGTATTTCCCAATGCAGAGTTGGCAACCCTGTAACTGGCTATGGACTGACTTTACAGACCCCAGGAACCCAGAAGACATGGCATAGGAGGAAGCATTTTTCTATCTTAGCTGCCACTGCATAGCCCAAAACCAACATAAGGTCAGAGGTGGAGGGAACCATACCATGTGGCTCTCCTCCCATTCTACCCACTTGTGGCACCAGAATGACTTGACACGGCCCTGCCTTATAGCTAAGCAGAAGGAAATTGTTAAATACTGGGTTCAAGATGCATTACAGTGAATAGCTTCTGCCCTGTTTAAATAGCATGCAAGCACCACACCCCACCACACCCCACTCCCAATGACAGGCTATTTACATAACACTACTTTCCCACTGGTCCCCTCCAGAATCCTGACAAACTATTGTTCTGGAGCAACAAGCTCAGTCAGTCTTGGATACTAACTCAGGGATGACCCTCTGCTTAGTACACGACAGAAATAAACATGGTTCACCTCCCTCTATTTTCCCCTTCCCTTCGCTGCCCCACCAGCCACAGCCGGGACACTCACCTGGAGCTTCTTTCTAGAGCTTGTTATATTTCTTCCCACAACGGGCCTTACTCTTAGTATATTTATGAGTCATCAGTGAGCAAAACGAAAGGTGAACCTTTAAGTGTGAATTCAGTATTTGAAGACCTGGTTAATCCTGGACATGGTTGTCTATAGTAGGAATGGATCATTTTAGGCACATTTGGCACAGACAAGGTTCTTTCATGCTGAATGTAAGAGACATCTGAAAACAGACATAGTTCCATGTATTATAACTAAACCCAAGCAAGTGCCTTTGCCATTAATGGGCAAAACAGAAGAGAAGAATGGAAGAAATGAGAGTGATAACAAAGGTCAAAGGATGTATACCTTGGTGTGCTGAGACGGTGGTTGTGCCAAATGCTAACAAGAATATTATCATTTAACTGTTCTCACTGAAGAATCCCAAAGCAGCTTACAACACGAAAAACAACCTTGTAAGTAAACCAATAAACATAAAAACAAGCAACAAAACAACCAACTCTCCTCCCCCCCCAGATCTCAGGCTGGCCCTGTACTCATTGGCTGGCTTGTCTGAAGCCACAAGCTGTGAGGCACAAGCTCAGAGCTAAAGGCACAAGCTAGCTCCATACCCAAAGGTTCATAGTCTCTGGCCACTCCAAAGTTTTATAAGGTACCTGAAACAGGAAGAGGGGAAAACAGCCCTTAGCAAAGATGTTATACAACTGGCAAAGATGTTCCTCTTACTCCTTCCTCCTCTCTCTGCTGTGATGACACAGCAGAATACATACATCTGTTGACAAAGACACAGAGGGATTCTCTTTGGAGGAGCAGACTTCCACATTATGAGCAGAAACCAAACTGTTCACCAAATTAGATGCTAGCATGGGGTTCTGGCAGATTCCTTTTGCTGAAAAATAAGAACATAAGAACATAAGAGACACCAATGTTGGATCAGGCCAAAGGCCCATCCAGTCCAACACTCTGTGTCACACAGTGGCCAGAAATACCAGGTGTCATCAGGAGGTCCACCAGTGGGGCTAGGACATTAGAAGCCCTCCCACTGTTGACCCCCCCCCAAGCACCAAGAAGACAGAGCATCACTTGCCCCAGAGCCCCTATCTATACCTTGTGGCTAATAGCCACTGATGGACCTCTGCTCCATATGCTTATCTAATTCCCTTTTGAAGCCGTCCACGCTTGTAGCCACCACCACTTCCTGTGGCAGTGAATTCCATGTGTTAATCACTCTTTGGGTGAAGAAGTACTTCCTTTTATCTGTTCTTTTTTCCCCAACATTATTTATTGAAGTTTTAAAAATACATACAACTGTTAAAGTAAGTTGAAACCACTTCAATTTTGACGGAAATTATTAAGTACGATTAACATCATAGTTGGTACATCAATCATTTAGAACAAATGAATAGTCAACATTTATGTAACCGTGAAAACATACTGAAAGCCATTCTGTTTCAAAAGATAAGAGATATAGCAGTAAATCCAGTAAACCTTAAAATTTAGAAAATCTAGTTTAGAAAATACGTTTCTATATGTGAGTTTATGATCTGTTGAAGTGTAACGTTATTTGTAATATGATATACCATTTTGTCCTGACTAAAAGAAATTCTACCTGTTATCTTCTTTCAGAACCATTTGATGTATTCCTCCCAGGAAGATGGTATAAATTGTTCTGCTTCTAAGAAGGTAAGGACAGGAAACCACTTTGCATTAAACTTTAAATCAGGCTGGCCTGTTATTGCCGTGTTACTTTTCCCAGTAATACATTCCATTATGTATTGGTCCCAAAGTTTTTGGAACCAATCTTGGATAGTAGGTGGGTTAGGATTTTTCCATTTTGAGGCTATCGAAGTTCTTGCCGCATAAAGCATTGTTTTTAGTATGCATTTATAGTGATGTTTGTCAATGTTTTCTGGCCAAATGTCTAGCATTAAGTTTTCACGGGTATATGCAAGCTCTATGTCTAGGATTTGTTTTATTTTTTTTAGGACTTCCATCCAGAAGGGGCGAATCTCACTGCATAGCCACCAACAGTGTGCAAATGTGCCATTTTGTCCGCAGCCCTTCCAACATAACGGTGAGTATTTAGTGGATATTTGTGATAAGGTTTGAGGGGTAAAGTACCATCTTGAGTTTATTTTGAGTCTGTGAAGATCTAATCAGTAGGATCTGGAGTCTGAAGTGCTGGATTTCCAGATCTTAGTCCAGATCGATTCGTCTAGTGTTGTCGAGCAATCTTCTTGCCACGATCATTGGTATGAGAGTGTGGAAGTTTCTAATGTGTCCATTAGCATTCTGTAGGTATAAGATATCAAACCTCTGTTCTGGTCATTAAATTGTTTAATGATAAACTCTAGTTTGGTGAGTGGTTGGGTCATGATTTGTCTGAATTTACCTTGTGTTATTACGTGTTGGAGTTGCAGGTAAGTGTACCATGGAATTTTGAGTTTAAGTTTTGCTTCCAATGTGGTTTTGGGATAGAGACCATCCTTGGTTATGATGTCACAGAACCTAAAGAGGTGAGCTTTCTTCCAATTTGAGGCTAGGTCATGCGGCATAGTATTTTGGAACCATAATTGGGAAGCGATTGTAGTATATCTGGATGTGATCGGAAGCAGTTTTCGTTTGATTTTGTTCCAGTATTGTATTGAAGGATTTATTATTTTGTTTTGTTTGAGCTGAATACTTTTTTTGGAGTCAATGCCCCAGATTAGGGCGTTCATAGTTGGGGTATCAGATATGTCTGCCGTTAGTTTAACCCAGGGAGGAAGGTTGAGTGTTCATTGCATTCTCACAATATTTGTTATTAAAATTGCCTTGTAGTATATGGAGAGATCTGGGAGTCCATACCCACCCCTACTTTTGGGTCTGCGTAGGATTTGGTGTCCTATACGGGGTTTCTTTTTATTCCATAAGAACTTCCTCAGTGTTGCTTGCCATGCGTTTAAGACTTTTTTGGGGATGGCAATGGGTAATGTTCTAAATAAAAACAGAAATTTGGGTAAAATAAAGGCTTTGATTAAATGGAATCTATCCATCCAAGATAGATTCAGATTTTCCCAGCGTTGTATGTCTTTTAGGATTAGTTTATGGGTTTTGTAGTAATTGTTTGACAAGAGTCTGTTAAAGTTCATTGGTACATCTATGCCTAGGTATCTGATTGAGTCTGTGATTAATGTAAATTTGTGTGTCTTTGTCAATGTATCCTTGACCTCTGAAGGTAAGAGAATTGGAATGATTTGCGATTTTGAGTCATTGATGGTGAGACCAGAGATTAATTTGAAGGAATTTAGTAATGATTTCAGTGGAGGTATAGAGTTAATGGGGTCCGTTATGTACAGCAGCATGTCATCTGCAAAGAGTGACAATTTGTGCTCCATTTGTCTGGAAGATATTCCTTTAATGTTATCTTCCATTCTTATGGCATGGGCCAAAGGTTCGATAGCGATGGCAAAGAGGAGAGGGGAGAGAGGGCAACCCTGTCTGGTTCCCTTTTCAGGTTTTATGGGATTAGAGAATGAGCCATTTATTTTTAATTTCGTACTGGGATTTTTGTATAGATTTTGGATAGTCTGAATAAATTTGGGGCCAAAATTCATTTCTTGGAGAGTGTTATATAAGTACTTAGAGGAGACTGTATCGAATGCTTTTTCAATGTCTAGAGTGAGGAAGGCTGCTGGAATCTTAGAATCATGACAGTGTTGTAACAACTGTAATGTTCTCAAGGTGTTATCGGAAAGGTCTCTAGTGGGTATAAAGCCTGCTTGGTCATAATGTATGTATTTCGGGATGAATGTGTTAATCCTCTTAGCTAGTATGGAGGTAAAGATTTTTTGATCTTGGTTAAGGAGGGATATTGGACGATACGAATTTGTATGCAATGGGTTTTTGTCAGGTTTGGGAATCACTACCGTGGTTGCTAGATCCCATGAAGTGGGTATATTTCCAGTGTCTAAGATGTGATTGAACGTTGTTGCCATCTGTTTGGTTAGGAGACTTTTAAATTTTTTATAAAATTCCGATGGGAATCCATCTGGACCAGGTGTTTTCCCATTTTTAAGTGTTCGGATAGTATCTGATATTTCTTGCTCCGTTATGGGAGCCTCCATAAAGTTTTTGTCATCATTAGACAGTTTCGTATGTATTGGAAATCTTTTGGATTCTGTTTTGAAAGTGGTTGGGTCTGTCAGGACCTGTGAGTACAATTCTGAATAATATTCATGGAACCTTTGTAGTATTTTATCTGTTTGGTTTTCTACCTCCCCTTGTTTTGTTATGATTGCAGAAATATGTCTGTTGTTAGCTTGCTCTTTTACTTTGTGTGCAAGTAGTTTTAGGCTACGTGGGGATTTAACCCAGTATTTCTGCTTAGTAAAGAGCAACTGTTTTTTGATGTTAGAGGTGTCCAATAGTTCTAGTTGTTTCCTTTCTAACTCTATTTTTTTTCGAATACTTGGTGATCTTGTTTTTTTGTGTTGTTGGTCAAGAAGTGTGATTTTTTATGGTGTCAGATTTTAATTTTTCTTTTTGCTTTTTCTGATAAGAAGCTTTTGAAATAATCGAGCCCCGGATCACTGGCTTCAAGGCGTCCCAGATTATACAGGGAGAGGTCTCCTGTGTGGCGTTAATCAGCAAATAGTTCTTGATTTCTTCCTCCAGGTGTTCTGTGAACTGTTGATTATTCAATAAAGATATATTCAGGAACCATTGTTTGTTTGTCTTTCTTTCTTCATGACTAATGAGTGTGCATGTGAGTATGTCATGATCTGACCACCTATGGGGTTCTATGTTTGTACTTTCTACTTGTTGGATAAGGGATGAAGATAGTAAAATGAGATCGATTCTAGAGTGAACTGTACGTCTTGCAGAAAAGTAAGTGTAATCATGTACTCCGGGGTGTTTCAATCTCCAGATATCTGTAAGGTTGTTTGTTTTCAGTAAGTTATCTAGTTTAGTGAGTCTGTTTTTAGGAGTGTTGTGGTGAGGAGGGTGGTGGGATTTGTCAAGGAGGTTATCCACAATATAATTGAAGTCTCCTCCTAGCACAATATCACCTTCTGCAAAGTTCTTTAGAAGAGTGAGAGTGGATTCAATGAATTTTAGCTGACCTTCGTTAGAAGCATAGATTGTGGCGATGGTTAATTTTTTATTGTCTAGGTTGCCTTTTATGAAGAGATACCTGCCATTTGGGTCAGTCAGATTTTGGTCTAATGTATAATGTATGTTGCGGGAAAGGAGAATAGCCACCCCACAGGAATTTGAACTGCCTGGGGCTAAGATTTGAGTGGGGAATTTGGGAGTTTTGAAGACTATGTGTTCAGTCCTTTTTAAGTGGGTCTCCTGCAAAAGGATGACATCAGGAGTCTGTTTCATCAAATCTGTGAGGACTCTACGTTTTTTGATAGGATGGTTCAGACCTTTTACATTGATTGAGACGATTTTAATGCGGCTAGCCATTTTATAACAGTCTAGTGCAAAGTGGGTTTCCTACCTGTTGAGGTATACTTCTGGGGTAGAGACACGAAAGGAGATATGGATAATGCTCTGTGACGATCTTCCAAAGGTAAGTGAAGTTAATTGTCTCGGGATTCGGTTGTCAGGAAAACTGCTTTTAAAGGAAGTGAAGAATCAAAGGTAAGTAATTAATTATTAGGTGCAAACTAGTCAGATCAAGATGTCAGTTAATCAATGGTATAAAAATAGTATTTACAATTAATCAATTTAATTTATGTAAACTGGTTTGTAAGAAGATCAGAGTAAAATTGGTTTAGACAAGAGTTTTATTTGTTGCAGGTATAAGAAAGCAGATGTGATGTACAAAATGCAAATATATAAATTTACTGCTCACAAATTTTTATCTTAAAACTTTCAGTAAATACAATTATAACCGTGAAGTGAGTGAATAGTTCCTGTGAGATGTATTCCCTTTTATACAATAAAAATTAAGTAATTACAGTAAGATTAGGAAAATCAAGTTGATTAGTTTTAAATTTTATAACAACAAAGTATGTACAACAAGTACTTTAGGGATATGGAATTTTCTTCCAATATGTGCTTGCAATTTCTTGGTTTATTATTATTATTATTATTATTATTATTATTATTATTATTATTCTCAGTTGATTTAATCCAACAATAAATTGAAAACTGTGAACTTTTTCGTAGTGTAAAATTTACTATTATGTTTCCTCAGTGAAGAGTCTAACACTAAATGTATAATTAGGACTGTAAAGTACCTTGTTATATCACTAAAAAGTAACACTAAAACTGTGTGTGCTTAAATACAAATAAAACTTCAATTATAGTCTGTCTCTGCACTTCCACCTCCTTAAATCAGGAAGTGGAAGACTGGGGAACTCCCTACCCTCGGTTTCAAAAGAAACCTCCCCAGCAGTCTGTCCAGAGAAGAGACTACAATAAGTGAAATTAGTGCAACAGTCAAAAATCCCCCTCCTCCCCCCCCCAACCCCATTTGAATGATACGTTATCAAAAATTGTAAAAACAGCAACGTTTTAAAGAGCTAACTTTTAGGAGTTTCATGGAGTAATGTATGCATGTCATTAACTTGGAAGAACTAGTTCTGATGTTTTCCATTCAATTGGTATAAGCCCGTCTTGACTCTAACAAGGTCTCCGTTGAAGAGAATTACTTAAAGGCAAAGCAGTATAATTGCCATTTCCGAGCTATAAACGCGTTGTCAACGCAGTGACAATCAATACTTAGGCTCAGAAGTAAGCAGTGAAACAGTCCTGTGCAGATTGGTGTGCGATTAGGCTCCAACAGCATACATAAATGTCTTTACGACAGGAAGTCAGTTCTCGGTGTCTTCTGCATCTGACAGAACGGGTGGCGTGGTGGAATGTCGTCTTTTATTTGTCTGGTTGGTGTAATCCATATTCTGACTGATGTTGAGGTGGGTCAGCAATTTTATGCCTTCGTCTTTGTCAGAAAGTTTATGTGTTTTCCCTTTGAAAGTGAATTGCAGGACGAACGGAGTAAGCCATGTATACTTGAGATCTGCTTCTCGCAGGCTGGTAGTAATCTGCTTCATCTCTCGTCTTTTCTGCAGAGCCTCACGGGGGAGATCAGGGTAGACTTCAATACGTTGATTGAGATAGTCCAGATGTCCATTCCTTCGTGCTTGAGTTAAGATTTTTTCCCGGAATCTATTGTCCATGAGAGTGATCATCACGTCCCTTGAAGGTCTCGTTTTTAGCAGGGTAGTAGGACCTAGCCGAAAGGCTTTAGTAATCAGAGGAGATTGATCACCTTCTATGCCCACTACTTGCGCTAGCCAGGTTGATAGGTGGAATGCTAGATCGCCGTCCTTTTCTACATTTTCTCCCAGCCCTCTCAGTTTTAAATTGTTCTGGCGCATAGACAGGTCTGATTTTATAGTTTTTTCTGCTAAGATTTCTTCAGCCTGTTGCATTTGCTGTATGCTATTATGATTTGTTATGCTATTCTGAATGGCCATTTCCGCAGTATGATTAGTCTCTGTTAACTTTTTTCGGCAGTTTCCAAGCGATCGTATAAGGGTTTAAACATAGAGTTCACATGTGTGAAGAAGCTTTGTTCCATTGTTAACAGCGCTTCTTTTAGATTGGCTGCTGTTATGGGCGCGATTTTGTCAGCCTCAGAGATGACGGTCGCCATTTTGACAGGCGATTTGTCTTCGGGGCCCGAAATCCTGTCAGTTTCAGGGGAATCTAACCTGTTCCTGTCTTTTCGTAGTTTCTTCACCGAAGGTTGTGCGATTTTCGGAGCTTCTTTCTCCATGTAGGTTTAATTACTTCGTTGCTGGTAAGCGCGATTTCAGGGTTGGGTGGGCTTCGGGTTCGGCAGAGCCAAGGGTTCAGGCAGCCATTACCCTTAGTCCCACCCCGGAAGTCCCTTTTATCTGTTCTAACCCGACCGCTCAGCAATTTCATTGAATGCCCACGAGTTTTTATATTGTGAGAAAGGGAGAAAAGTACCTCTTTCCATCCAAAGCTATAATATCCTTTTTAAGGTGTGGTGACCAGAACTGCACACAGTATTCCAAATGAGGTCACACCATTGATCTATATAGGGGCATTATGATATTGGCTGATCTGTTTTCAATACCCTTCCTAATAATCCCCAGCATAGCATTGGCCTTTTTTATTGCGGTCACACACTGTCTCGACATTTTCAGTGAGTTATCTACTACACCTCAAAGATCCCTCTCTTGATCAGTCTCTGCCAGTTCAGACCCCATCAATGTGTATTTATATTTAGGATTTTTGGCTCCAATGTGCATCACCTTGCACTTGGCCACATTGAACCCCATTTGCCATGTTGACACCCACTTGCCCATCTTTGACAGATCCCTTTGGAGTGCCTCACAATCCTCACTGGTTTTCACCACCCTGAAGAAGTTCATATCATCTGCAAATTTAGCCACTTCACTGCTTACTCCATACTCCAAATCATTAATGAACAAGTTAAAAAGCAGTGGACCAAGTACTGATCCCTGCAGTACCCCACTGCTTACCACTCTCCACTGAGAAAATTGTCCATTTATACTCACTCTCTGTTTTCTATTAATTAGCCAGTTTTTGATCCACAAAAGGACTTGTCCTTTTATCCCATGATTTTTGAGCTTACTTAGGAGCCTTTGATGAGGAACTTTATCAAAAGCTTTCTGGAAGTCAAGGTAAACAATATCTATCGGGTCCCCCTTGTCCACATGTTTGTTCACCCCCTCAAAGAACACTAACAGGTTAGTGAGAAAAGATCTTCCCTTACAGAACCCATGCTGAGTCTGCCTCAATAGGTTTTGTTCACCTATGTGCCTACTAATTCTTTCCTTAGTAATGGAATCTTCCAGATGAAGCAACCTTCTTCCTTTCTTTTGGGAGTACGGGTTTATGGTTTCCTCTGCCCCAGTGTTGTTTCAGCTTCAATTGTCTCACGAATGCTAGATGGTCTGGAAATCATTCTTTGCCACACTGATGACATTTTCCTTCTTTATTTAGAGTAGGGACATAGCACACTGTCAATATAACATCCATAAAAACCCAACAGTAAAAGTAAAAAAAACCCCAACAGTGAAGTAAAAAAAAAGTCATCTAGAGCCCTCTTAAAAGGCAATTCTGAATTAAAACCAAGTTAGTTACATAAACCAATTAAAACTTGCAGCAGTAAAATATAAATAAAAACAGGCCACAATCACCGTAAAAGAGTCAGCTTGGAGTCCAGTAGCATCTTAGAGACCAAAGGGAGCTTCGACTCTCCAAAGCTCATACCCCCTCCCCAAATCTTCCTGGTCTCCAAGGTGCTACTGGACTCAAATCTAGCTGTTCTACAGCAGACCAACATGGCAACCCTCTTTAAACCTATCTCCTTAAACTATAAAAAAGTCAGAGTGTCACGCCCATGCAGCCCCAGCGGGGGACTGCTGCCTGTAGCCGTGTTGGGTCGAGAAGCAAATCTGCCTTGACCTGATGCGTCGTCACTCCCAAACAACTCTTCGCCACTATCCACGCCTCCTTTAGTCTTGTTGAAAAAAAGGGGAGGGGGAGAAGAGCACCCAAGAGGGGGGTGGAAGAGTGAGGAGGGTTCCTTTGGTCGGGGTGAGATGACCTCAGACGTCGGGGTATCAGAGGGTTATGTCACCTCTCTGTTTCCCCCTTTTTGGAGCCTGGCCGCTCAGCGCCTACTTCCCTCTCCATCTCTCACCTTCTCTCTCTGCTTCAGAAGTGCAGCCAGCTCCTGTCCTCCTCATCAGCCATCTCATACCCCCTTTTATTACCCCCTCAGCTGTTTCCTCCCTCCCCTTTCCAGCTCCTCCCCCCTGTAAAGAGGAAGACACCAGGCTTGGGGACTCCGCCCCTCCTCCCCTTCCTGTGGCTTCGTCTCGGCGTGCGGTGCCCATCACGCCCACTCCAAGGACTTCGCCTTCCGAGGCTCCTGCCACTGGTCTCCATGTTGCGGCACCGGGGTTCGGGCGTGCTCTGCCCTCACGGCTGCTTCGGCTCAGCCCCGTCTGCTGCTGCTTCGGGGCGTCCTCTCTGTTGCCTCCCGGCTCGTCACTCCCACCTTGGTCCCCTCTGGTAAGTGCCGGCGTCTTGTTAACCAGGGACCTCCTTTTTTCTCCTGCCAGCCCCGGGAGCTCCCGGTTGGGACCGGGACACCCCGCCCTAGACTGTCCGTCTGGGGTAGCTCGTGTAGTCACGACAGGTAGTCAGCCACGACATGGTCTCTTCCTGCACAGTGGTGGATGGAAAACTGAAAGGGAAGCAGAGATAGGTACCATCGTAAAACCCGAGGATTGTGGTCTTTCATGCGTTCCATCCAAAGGAGAGGGGCGTGATCCACAACCAACCAAAAAGGGTTATTGGACAGGTAATATTGTAGAGAGCCAACCGCCCATTTCACTGCCAGAGCTTCCTTCTCCACGGTGGAGTACTTTAATTCCGCCGGTTGCAATTTTCTGCTGATAAACAGCACCGGCGGTTCGGCCCCCTCAGGTCCCTGGGCCAGTACCGCCCCGAGTCTGGAGCCAGAAGCGTCCGTTCTTACGGTAAAGGGCTTGTCGAATCCGGGTTCTGTAGGACTGGGGCTTGGGACAAACCCGTCCGTAGGACCTCAAAGGCCTGCAGAGCTTTAGGCATCCAACTAATGGTGGTAGGCTTGTCCTTTCGTAACAGGTCAGTCAAGGAGCTGGCCTTGGTTGTGAAGTGCAGGATGAATTTGCCATAATAGCCCACCATCCCTAGGAACCTGCATAGCTGGCGTTTAGTGGTTGGGCGAGGGTGTTGCTCTATCAAGACCACTTTTTCCGGCAGGGGCCGTAGGCGACCACGGCCCACCATAAAGCCAAGGTATTTGAGTTCCTGTAAGCCCAAGCGACTTTTATGTGGGTTGGCATGCAGCCCGGCGGCTCTCAGGGCCTCTAAGACTTGCTGTACATGCCGTAGGTGGGTGAGCCAGTCCGGACTGCAGATGATAATGTCATCGATGTAGGCCCGGGCAAACCCTTCGCACTGAGTAAGGGCTCGGTCCACCAGTCGTTGAAATGTCACGGCGGCACCCTGTAAGCCAAAAGGCATTTGCCGGAACTGAAAGAGACCCTGAGGGGTGGCAAATGCCGGTTTTTCCCGATCTTCGGGGTGTATTGGGACCTGCCAGTAACCTGGTGAACATGGGCCCACCCCATGGCCTCCTTGCGGTATTCGGCCAGGATCAATAACTGGTCAATCGGACCCATTGGCCCGCCTATGCCATAGCCCTCCTGTTTGGGTAATATGAGGAAACCGGCTCTCTCTGCGTGGGTAACCCCTTCACTTACCGCCACTTGATCCCGCAGTTTGGCCAGTCCGTCGTCCTGGTTTTGGGCCACCATGAAAGCTGGTGGCCCAGAAAAGCCATGTCGTCATCTGGGCCTATCTTCATTAAAGCTGGCCATGGGCTTTTGGGTGTGGTAGCCCCCGTGCCGTCTCCTCACTGAGCGTGGCCGGCTGCCTGCACCACCTACTGTAGGTCTCACATCATGGCTGCTTGGGCCTGTTGTTGCTGGTGCATAAGATCGCGGAGCAGCTGTGCCTGGTGTTCTGCCATCCATTGCCCCAGCTGCGCGAGGTCCATGACACACTGGGGTTCTGTTCCCGCCGGGGGGCGGACTTTCACAGAGCCTTGGCTAGAGTCTGAGTCGGACGAATCCTCCTCCGGGAGCCCTGGGTCTAGGTCTGCGCTGTCAGCCTTGCCTTCCTGTCGTTGGCCGGGGGGTTGCCAGCCAGCCTGGGTAGGTATCCCGGGGAGGGGGCGCTTTAGTGGGGCTGGTGCCCACCTTCTTCACCACGTTGTCACACCCATGCAGCCCCAGCGGGGGACTGCTGCCTGTAGCCATGTTGGGTCGAGGAGCAAATCCGCCTTGACCTGATGCGTTGTCACTCCCAAACGGCTCTTCGCCACTCTCCGTGCCTCCTTTAGTCTTGTGGATAAAAAGGGGAGGGGGAGAAGAGCACCCAAGAGGTGGGTGGAATAGTGAGGAGGGTTCCTTTGGTCGGGGTGAGATGGCCTCAGACGTTGGGGTATCAGAGCGTTACGTCACCTCTCTGTTTCCCCCTTTTTGGAGCCTGGCCGCTCAGCGCCTACTTCCCTCTCCGTCTCTCACCTTCTCTCTCAGCTTCAGAAGTGCAGCCAGTTCCCGTCCTCCTCATCGGCTGTCTCATACCCCCCCTTTTATTACCCCCTCAGCTGTTTCCTCCCTCCCCTCTCTGGCTCCTCCCCCTGTAAAGAGGAAGACGCCGGGCTTGGGGACTCCACCCCTCCTCCCCTTCCTGTGGCTTCATCTCGGCGTGCGGTGCCCGTCACGCCCACTCCAAGGACTTCGCCTTCCGAGGCTCCTGCTGCTGGTCTCCATGCTGCGGCACCGGGGCTCAGGCATGCTCTGCCCTCACGGCTGGTTCGGCTCGGCCCTGTCCACTGCTGCTTCGGGGCGTCCTCTCCGTTGCCTCCCGGCTCGTCACTCCCACCTTGGTCCCCCTCTGGTAAGTGCCAGCGTCTGGCTGACCAGGGACCTCCTTTCTTCTCCTGCCGGCCCCGGGAGCTCCCGGTTGGGACCGGGACACAGAGTACCAAGCCAGAGTGCAAAGAAATGTTTTTATCGGGTGCCAAAAAACCCTCACTAAATTAATCAACAGGTGATACACTCTGTGAGGAGTGCATTCCCAAGCCAAGGTATCACAGCCAAGAAGGCCCTGTCCTTATAACCACTCATCTCACTTTGGAGTGTAGGGTTGCTCTGAAAAGAGCCTTGACATTGATTTAAGGCTCTTGTGTGCACATCTAGTTTTTGGAAGTACAAGGGCATAAGACGAGGAATGGTTATCAGCGGTTCACACCCTTTTCAACATTGTGACCCGCAAGTCCAAATTTACTTGGTACAGTGACCCATCCAAGGCTGGCCCAAGTTTTTTGGGGGCCCTAGGCTAGGGTTGCCAGGTCCCTTACCTCTGCCATCGGGGGACTTCGGGAGGCATTCCAGGTGGGGGATGTCACATGATGCCCCCAACATGATGATGTCATTTGGAAGTGATGTCATCTGGCTGGAAATGTAGCATGGGGATGTTCTGGTTTTTGGGCAAAACTCTATGGTTTTTTGCTCTCAAACCATAGAGTTTGCCCAAATACCAGAGCATCCCCCATGTGACGTTTCTGACACAGTGACGTCACTCCTGGGTGATGTCATCATGTTGGGGGCAGTACTTCTGGTTTTACTGGAAGTGGCCCCAAAAGTAATTTGGGGGTGGGATTTTTCTCCGCCAGCCAGCTGGCCAGTGGGGGAAAGCCCACTCCAAATCGGGAATCCCACACCCAGACCTGGGGGGGGGGGCTGGGATCCCTAACCTAGGCAGACTATGACCTTGGCACCCATCTAGTTCAGCATTCTGTGTCCTATAGTCTATAATGACTAGCCAAATGTTTTTGAGAAACCAACAAACATCATACAAAGGGTGCAGCTGCCCCCACTATGAATCCTAAACAAATGGTATTCCAACATACACAACCTTTGCATATGAGATTATATTCCAGCCTTTGACCAGCTTCTCCTTCTCCATAACCCCATCTAATCCCCCCTAAGATTCTAACAAACTCACTCTAGTAACCATCAGGGCATGTTTTACCTGAACAACATATATATGAACGGAAAAAACCAACTAATGTATAACCAGGGTTGGCTACCTCTAGGTGCTGTCTGAAGATCAGTTCACCTGGAGAAAATAGCCACCTTGGAACGTGAACTCTATGGCATTATGCCCCCACAGCCCCCACCTTCCTCAGGATCTACTCCTTTTCCTATGCTAAACCAATCTGTTGTTCCATATCCGGTTCTAACTGTCGCTTCTTGACCCTTATACAGGTTTCTCAAGAGACATGTGAGGTGGCATGGGGGGTGGTATGGTCCTCCCATCTCTTTAAGGCCCTGCCATAGTTTGTTGTGGTCCACACAGTCAAAGGCTTTAGCATAGTCAATGAAGCAGAAGTAGATGTTTTTCTGGTGCTTTCTCCATAATCCAGCGAATGTTGGCAATTTGATCTCTAGTTCCTCTACCTCTTCGAAACCCAGCTTGTACTTCTGGCAGTTCTCTATCCAGGTACTGTTGAAGCCTAGCTTGTAGGATCTTGAGCATGACCTTGCTAGTGTGTGATATGAGTGCAATTGTGCGATAGTTTGAACATTCCTTGGCATTGCCCTTCTTTGGGATTGGAATGTATACTGACCTTTTCCAATCCTGTGGTTGTTGGTATAAGCAAGATGACAGCATGTCATGTACTGCTGGTAGATCCTGAAGATCTAAGATGACAGTTAGACAGTCACATGATGACTGAGGTTGCATCATATCTGCAGGAGTCAGAATGACTAAGCAGTTGTACAGTGCTGAACAATGATTGGACAATGGTTGTATATATTGAGTGAAGTCCTTGTCCAAGTACCCTGTGTGTTATATGGATATTCAGCGAAGCACTTTGTCAGTCAGTCCTGCGAACTGTTGCAAAGCTGCGTGTATGTATTTATATATAGCTCTGTAAATAAACTGTATATACTCTTCCACAAGTATTCTGCTACTTTCAACTTCAAAGACCGTCAGGGCTATCTGGCCGGATGTCAAAGATAATCCCCAATTATTTGGAGAGCAAGTTTTCCTAGCTGCCTCAGTCAGACGCTGAAATGGGATTTCTAACAGCCTGCGTTTAGTTATCAGAAATGCTGCTGAGGCAGATGATAGATAAAGCAAATCTAGGGGTATACCTATAGACCTAGTTTTGTTAAGGACTAATTTCGACCAGTTGGATTCATGATAATCGGTCAACATTAAAAAAAGTAAAAGAGTTCGAATCAGATTTCAACAAAAGGCAAAGTCAAAATCTGATCGTCAAAAGCCAGGCCCGAGTTTCTAGCAACATCTGGCCTGTTTCAAGACAAATTGCAGCCAGACGTTCTAGTTTTCTTAGTATTATTCACCACTAGGTGGCAAGTGAGACTTGTTTTTAAGGCAAGAGACGCTTCAGAGGTGGTCTGGCCATTGCTTCACAGCCCTGGGTATTCCAGCCAAGAGGGATCCCGCTTAGGCTATCCAGGTCAGGGAGCAGCGAAAGAGACGGGTAAGAGATGGAATGGAATAAAGACCAAGGAATGGATCCTGCCCCACTCCCAGACTCTGCACCCTTCCATCCGCAGACCTGGAGGGATCAGACATTATCTCCTAGAAGAGGATGCTGAAGGAGGCCGTTAAACCTCCCACTTGGGTGATTAACACTTGGACACCTGAAGATAAGGCCAGATATCCTTGCTTGAATTGGGCATATCTCTGGAGGAAACCCCCCTCACCTGTCCTGCCTGCCTCTTCTCCTCTGCCTGACTCAGGAGGAAGCCTTCGGCCAGGGCCACCGCCTGGGAACTGGTCTCCGGCCCGCATCCTCTGACCCAGCCCTGCATTTCCTGGGGCAGGAGAGTCAGGAACTGCTCCAGGATCACCAGGTCCAGGATCTGCTTCTTGGTGTGCCTCTCCGGCTCCAGCCAGTGGCTGCAAAGTCCATGGAGCTGGCTGCA
>NW_015160871.1:160961-161093 GCF_001447785.1 Gekko japonicus
CACCACTGAGTATCACAAACCTTCCTATGGTCAGGAGACATGCAAGAATTGCCCTGGTTGATGAGAACAAAAGGGCTTCTTGTGGTTTGTAGACCAGGATTAATATCACTTTTCTATAGTATAAACCAAGCT
>NW_015160871.1:162993-163113 GCF_001447785.1 Gekko japonicus
AGTCACCCGTCTGAACGGTGACCCTCTCGGTTTAGTTTTTGCCCTGGGAAATCGATCGCAAAATATAGAACGCGCACACGACAAGAGAACCGGCACAGAAGTCAATGGCACAGATCGTAT
>NW_015160871.1:163619-166492 GCF_001447785.1 Gekko japonicus
AGGAGGAGAAGATTAGATTTATACCCCACCCTTCACTCAGAGTCTCAGAGCGGTTTGCAATCTCCTTTCCCTTCCCCTCCCCACAACAGACACCCTGTGAGGTAAGTCGGGCTGAGAATGCTCTGAGAGAACTGCTCTTGAGAGCACAGCTCTGAGAGAACTGTGGCTTGCCCAAGGTCACCCAGCTGGCTGCATGTGGAGGAGTGGGGAATCAAACCCAGCTCTCCCAGATTAAAGTCCACACTCCTAACCACTACACCAAACCACTAAACCAAAGGAAGGGAGGGAGGGAGGGAGGGAGGGAGGGAAGATGGATACTTACTCATATTATGTCTGGTTTTAAAAACGTTTTCCCCAATATGTCCAAGCACTGATTGTCCAGCAGTCTCATATATTCATCGAACAGTTTGGGGATGAAAGATCCTGAGGAGATGGTGGACAGAGTATTACAGGTGGCCTTGTGAACATCTGGGTGGAATGGAAACTCAAAGATGGGCTTCCACAGATGACATGAGGCCACCACTATCAACCCACAATAAACAAGGCAAGTCAAACGTACCACAAGAATAAAACTTGGATCTTTTGATTAAAAGTCTAAAATACACTGAAATTTAATTCCCAAAATATTTCCACTGTTTTCTTTAAAAGGTTAAATGAGACTCTAAGATAATCATAACTAGGCGGACTAGGCCCAGCTCTGCAGTACCCCACCCCTCTTCCTTAAAGGAAAGCAACTCTCCAAGACTGGCATATTTATTACTTCTGCATTTTAAAGTATCGCGGTTTGTCATGGTTCTGCACACTGAGGGGCCAGCTGGGCTGTGAACAACGAAATGGCCTTACAATATTAGTTATATGTCGCATCCCCCCCCATTGCCCTTTGTTGATAACATTGTGTAAGCTAGGTGCTGAAACACAGGAAGATCTCAGGGTTTAGGGCCAACTTTATTAACACTCCCCTTTTAAGAACATACGAACATAACAGAAGCCAATGTTGGATCAGGCCAATGGCCCATCTAGTCCAACACTCTGTCACACAACGGCCAAAAATACCAGGTGCCATCAGGAGGTCCACCAGTGGGGCTAGGACATTAGAAGCCCTCCATTCCCTTCCGTAGTCCAAGATCCTCCTAAGTCTGAAGATGAGTGATAGCCTATTAAGTCAGAGCCTTACTCACTTTTGATTAAGAGGGGAGATCTCAGGTAATGCATTAGGTTTTTGTTTAGCAAATAGTAACTCCTGTGGTGGGTAGCCCGTGTCTTAGAAGTGCTGTTTTGTTGCAGAATCTGGCCCAGCCGCAGTCTTTCAGCCGCAGGCCTCCAATGTGAAGTGCAATTCTAAGGGATGCCTTCTTCGCCAGCCAACAGAGGGTAGGAGGACCCGCAGTAGAATAAATCAGGTTGAATCAAAAGAGACTGTATGGGCCCAGTGAAATTCAGGGGAAGTGATTTGGGTTAGTAGAGCTAGGAAGCAGGCTCTAGAGTAGAGAAGAGTTGAGAAAGAGAAAAACAAGAGCTCAGCAAGAGGTCTTTGACTAAGAGCTCAATGGGATTTGCTTTCTACATAGCTCCTGCCTGTTGCTTCTTCTAGCAATCAAGCAGTCACTTGCAGCAAACACGAGGGTTCTGAAAAGGCACCCTGTCTCTTTCTAGCGACATACAATCTTCCCAGTATGCAGATTAAGTAGATGAACCGGTCAACCCAGCAGCCTGTATCCCCACAGCTCTACCTTTGCTAAAGTTACCTGTTATGGTATTTATGAATGAGCTGCAACTTAATCTTGAGTATATTTTGGCTTTTGCCGTGTCTTGCTCCCTCCCATCGGAAAATCCACCTAGGGCTCCGGCTAGTTGACAAAGTTTAAGGTTGCCAACTCCAGGCTGGAGAATTCTTGGATATCTGAGGTTGAAGTCGGGGACGGGTGGTGTTCGGGTAAGGAAGGGACTTCAACAGGGCCCACCCTCTAAAGCAGCCATTTTCTCCAGTGGAAATGATCTCTGGAGATCAGCTGTAATTCTGGAGGATCTCCAGGCCCCACCTGGAGGATGGCAACCCCAGGTCAGAGCTCAATGTGCAAATTAAGGAGCACTATACTTGTCATATTTTAAAATTAGAGTAGGCGAGAGCATAAACAGCGATCTCGCAATTGATGCTTAGCTAATTATTCTGTTGATTAAAAGGATATGAAATGGAAACAGGACCAATCTGTCTTAACTCTGAGGTGCTAATGGGAGTTCAGAAACATAAATAACGATCCTGGCAAATTAAGAGCTTCCGCTTTTAACACACGCAAGGCTGAGTAGCCAGGGGGCATGCCTGCCTGGCATCCTGATGACTCGGAATCTGATCTGCAGTGCAAATGAGCTGCAGCGCAAGGCGGAGGCTGCGCGGGGCAGCAAAGGCAGGCTGAGAGATGGTTAACAGCCTGGAACGAATACCTCCTGCCAAAACTCCGGTGTGGCATTCGTAGTCTTGGTCCATCGCATTCAGAGCAACCTGCCTCTGCTCCATTTAGCCATGATACTTGGGCCATTTGTTGCTTTGTCTTATTAGAACAGCAGAAAGGTAAGTAGCAATTTAAACATATCATCTACTTTGATTTTGCTATTTTTCGGGGCTGATAAAAAAATCTATGGGTCTGCCCTTGAGAACTGCTTGGGAACTTCAAGTGGCACAGGATGCTGCAGCCAGGGTGTTGATTAGAGTAGGTCGTAGGGACCGGATATCACTCCAGTCTTGGCCCACCTACACTGGCTCCCAGTCCGTTTCCTGGCATAATTCAAGGTGACGGAGTCAGCCTTTACAGCTCTATAGGACTTGCTAGGGTTGCCGGGTTTCCTGCCACCCTCATAGGTTGCCTGCCTGCACCTGA
>NW_015160871.1:166540-168005 GCF_001447785.1 Gekko japonicus
TGTCACTTCCGGTGAAAACCAGTAATGATGTCAGCTTGCCAGTGTGACACTGGCATGCCAGTCCCCACCCCCTAAATGCTCCTGGGGCCACCGGCTAGTGACCCTACATCGGACTAGCCCGCCTGAAAAACCACCCGCTCTGCTGTTCCTATTTCCCTGGGAAGTCTTGTGGACTGAGATTTAGACAGCTCATTATGCAAGCATATTTAGCTTCTGCAAGCCACCCCCTAGACCCTAGTGAGGATAAAATAGGGTTTCCAACGTCCAGGTGGGGCCTGGAGATCTCCCAGAATCACAACTATTGCCAGACTACAGACTATCAGTTTGCCTCGAGCAAACGGCTGCTTTGGAGGGTGAACCCCTGGGGCTTGATACCCCATTGAGGTCTCTCCCTTTCCCAAAGCCCTCTGTCCCACCCAGACTCCAACCCCCAAATCCCCAGGAATTCCCCAACCCTGTAGGACAACTGTAGGATGAAGGCAGCGTAAAACTGTTATAAATAAATAACATTGCCTTTGTTTTTTCAGGCACACAGGCCAGTTACAGAAAAGGGGCTGAATGTGTGAAGGGGCCTGTACGGACTCAGCCTTAGAGCTCGTCAAACACCAACAGACGTCCTGCCTAAAGGGAAGGTTTGCGGGCCACTTAGCTCAGCAGTCCCGTTGAGGCCAATCCACTTATATGTGTCCAAGTGGTCACCAAATGCCCCCCGAAAAATCTGTGAAGTGCTGCTACAATTATGCGCCTTACTGGAACGAGGAATTATGCTAATAAATGAGCAGGCATTTGATGTTTTGTCAAAACAGCTCCTGCGTTTCCGTATCAGCAGTTCCGCATATGTGGATTTCTTCTCCACACTGTAACCTTTCCTTATCACACTTCCACTTCCTTGCTGGGTTAGAGGGATTAAAAACAAATCACTTGTCAGCAGCTCCCCCCCACATACCCCGTTCGTTTCCCCAAGCCAGAACAGAAATAGCATTATACCTGATGAGAGCAATACTAAGGAGAACAACTCCCTTCTAAACCCCATGGACTCCAACAGAAAAGAGTGACTCTGTTGAGGATGATGCTGTCAGATTTCTGAAATACTGGCCAAGATTCAAAGTGTTGCTTTAAGGCAGTTTGACAGCCGGCTTGGTGTAGTTGTTAAGAGCGGCTGACTCTGATCTGGAGAACTGGGTTTGATTCCCCACTCCCCTTCCACATGAAGCCTGCTGGATGACCTTGGGCCAGTCACAGTTCTCTCAAGAGCAGTTCTCTCAGAACACTCTCAGAACACACTACTTCACAGGGTGTCTGCTGAGGGGGAAGGAAGGGAAGGAGATTGTATGCCACTCTGAGACTCCTTCGGGTAGAGAAAAGCGGGGTATAAAAACCAACTCTTCTTCTACTACTCTTGTTCTTCTTCTTAACATGGACAAGGAGGCTTATATCCACCTGCTGGGATTTTTGTTTTCTTTCA
>NW_015160871.1:168042-170550 GCF_001447785.1 Gekko japonicus
CCATATAGAGCTGTAATCTTAACATGTCTTCCTGTAGCTCCAACTTTCTGTCTGTCCACTGCATTTTTATCACCCCTTTTCATGGGGCTCAGGCAGCAATCACCCTTCTCAGTTTTATCTTCACCACAGTGCTATGAGGTAGGTTGGACTAAGGATGCCTGACTGGATGAACATCACCCAGCAAGCTTTGTGGCAGAGTGTGGATTCGAACCTGGTTCTCCCCAGTTCTCCCCACTTCAGCGACTAAACCAGAGTAAGATACTGTGCACAATCATCTGTTTATTTAAAATTTTCTAGCCTGCCTGATCTGAAAATCTGAGTGGTTTAACATTAGCCAAAACCACACAGCTAGGGTAGCATACCAAGAAATCCAAATACCCAATAAAAAGAGTAGTCAGTCCAAAGAGATCAGCCAGTCACAAAGATACCCGTTTCAAGGAACTGGGCTGCCACCGAGAAAGCATGTGCTCTGGCTGTGGATGCCTGCACCTGCTGACCACAGGAGGGTTGCTGAACCCCCAGCGGGGGCCCTGAAGTCCTCCTGGGATTACATCTGATCTCTAGCTTAGCAGACAGTCTTGGATAAATGGCAGTCAGGGCCAGTCCCAGGTTTTGGCAGGACCTGGGCAGAAAGTGCCCAGGGCCCCTCCCCTCTCTACCCACCAACCCCCGCTCACTCACACCTCCCTTCCTCCCACAGCCCCCCCCCCGCCTCTGCCTCTTCCTACCACCTGCACTTGCAGCTACCCTCGCTGCCTGCGGGTGGGACTTCTGGCGGCAGAGGGACTGCAAGCCAGCAGGTGGGGGAAGGGTGCACAGGAAGGTGGCACCGGAGGCCCACTGGAAGGGAGTCCGTAGCAGTGGGCCCCTCCAGGAGCCCTGGGCCCCGGCAGCTGCCCCACCTCAGGGTATGCTGATGCCAGCCTTGATCAAAGTCCTAGAGAGGCTCCAGAGGGGATGCTCTAGGACTTCCACTGCTCATATGCTATACCATACAGACTAATAGAAACTGCAAAGAATGTAAAGGCTAGAGACTAGAGACCCTTTTCTCGTCCCCCTCCCCCTCCCCCTCAGGATTGCTGTTGGCTGGCTATGGGTCTGCAGATCAGATGTTTCTCCTTAAACAGACAAAAACCTAAACACATTTTTTTAAGGTTGAGTGAGATGAGGCAGGAACTTTAAATTTAAAAATGGAATTTTGCTGGGAGGAAGAGACCTTACAGGAAGGGGAGGGACAGGAGGGGCTGATCTATTACCTTCCCAAACTCTGCCTTCCCCAGGTACTGTCCCCAAATTTCCAGAAATTCTGCAGGGCAGAGTTGTCCACCCTAACAGCAGCCCTCTACCAACCACAGAAATGGTGAATGAGCAAAAATGTGCTGGTCCTGCCTCCACGTCTATGATTGCCAGCTCATGAGCACAGCACTGACAAGTGGAGGGAGTGTCCACAAGTGTGCTCCTGCCCTGTAATCAGCAGTGTTTGGAAAGCACAATGGTATGAGTCTAAGGGAGGCCACCAGAACACTGTGATTTTACCACAGAGTATAGGCAAGCCCCCTCATGGATCACTGCCTTGTTGTGGTGAGGGGGCTTGCGTGGTTCGATAAGGCTGTGGCCTATGCCGTGGAGGGCCACCCAAGACGGACAGACCACAGCAGAGAATTCAGACCAAGCGTGATCCCCTGGAGAAGGAAATGGCAACCCACTCCAGTATTTTTGCCAAGGAAACCCCATGGACAGTATCAAAAGGCTAAAAGATATGACGCCGGAAGATGAGCCCCTCAGGTCAGAAGGTGTCCAATATGCTACTGGGGAAGAGCAGAGGGCAAGTACAAGTAACCCCAGTAAGAGTGAAGCGGCTGGGCCAAAGCCGAAAGGACGCTCAGTTGTGGATGTGTCTGATGGTGAAAGGAAAGTCCGATGCTGCAAAGAACAATACTGCATAGGAACCTGGAATGTAAGATCTATGAATCAAAGGTAAGCTTGACGTGGTCAAAAATGAGATGGCAAGACTGAACATCGATATCTTAGGAATCAGTGAACTAAAGTGGACAGGAATGGGCAAATTTAACTCAGAAGACCATTATATCTACTACTGTGGCCAGGAATCCCGTAGAAAAAATGGTGTGGCCTTTATAGTCAACAAGAGAGTGCAAAAGTCAGTCCTGGGATACAATCTCAAAAATGACAGAATGATTTCGGTCCGATTCCAAGGCAAACCATTCAGCATCACAGTAATCCAAGTCTATGCCCCAACCACTGATGCAGAAGAGGCTGAAGTGGACCGGTTCTATGAAGACCTACAACACCTCCTAGAACTAACACCAAAAAATGATGTCCTCATCATCATAGGGGACTGGAATGCTAAAGTAGGAAGTCAAAAGGTAACCGGAATAACAGACAAGTTTGGCCTTGGAAAGCAAAATGAAGCAGGGCAAAGGTTAACAGAGTTTTGTCAAGAGAACACACTGGTCATAGCGAACACCCTTTCCCAACAACCTAAGAGGC
>NW_015160871.1:171315-180999 GCF_001447785.1 Gekko japonicus
TTGCTAAAACTGGAATATTTTTCTACCTTCTAGTGTCTGGAGTTACTTACTCAGAGGAGAACCTGGGAAGCTGAAAGTCTCTGGTAAAAAGTCTAGAACCCTTGAGGCTCATGGCTCTATAGGACCATACAGAGGCTGAAGACTCTCTTCCCAACTTCTGAGGCCTTGCCTCTGTGTCTCCTGCTGCCTAGTGCCTGGTCACCGTGGGGATAGTTCACTGCCTTGTGTGCCCCTGTAGGAATTGCCACTTGCCAACTGCCTGCCTTCTCCCCAGTGCTCCTTTTAAAATATCATGCCTGAAACAGTGGAGGTTTATGTGGTACAGAGAACCATGGCCAGCATCCAAAGTTATAAAGTATTAAAAAGAAAATGTTTACAAACATACTTCTAGCATTGTACCAAATTGAGCTAGGGATAGCGAAAGAAATGGGGAAAATGCAAATCCTCTGTCCCTTTTCTCTGTACATGCCCTATCAGATGTTAAAATAGGACAGGCCCCTTTAACTTGATGTTATGTCTTAAGGTAAAAAAAAAATGAGTGCACTTATGCACAGTTCTATATTAAAAGAGCATTGCAAAGATTCACCTAATGGGCCAATCAGAGAAGCCTTTGGTGGGAACCACTCTCATTGGTTCCAAGCCCCCTGTTCCTATTGGTTGTTATCTGTTTGTTGGGTGTTGTTTTGCCCGTTCAAATTGTATATAAGTCAGCATTGTTCTATGAAGTTTGTCTTGTGTTGTTATGAGCTGAATAAAGTGAAATCACTTGTTCAAGAAGCTGCCTCGCTCTCAGTTCATAATACTTAGGTAGTCCACATGGTCAAAGCAATGGTATTCTCAGTAGTCATGTATGGCTGCGAGAGTTGGACTATAAGGAAGGCCGAGCGCCGAAGAATAGATTCTTTTGAACTATGGTGCTGGAGAAGACTCTTGAGAGTCCCTTGGACTGCAAGAAGATCAAATCAGTCAATCCTAAAAGAAATCAACCCTAACTGTTCCCTGGAAGGCCAGATAAGGGGAGCGGTGTCACAGTGGGTATATCCCAGTGTCTTAACATCTGAACTGTGTTAGTTCAAGCCCCGCACTGGTGTGAGTAGCCAACCTGTTGTCCCCAGCTCATCGTCCACCCAGCGATTCGAAAGCTTCGGTGAGTAGATGGGAACCACTCCTTAGAGAGGGTGGGCACGCCAATCTCCCTTGTGGGAGGGTGTTAGCTGACGGTTGGACGCCCTGGTCGAGGCTTGGAAGGCGAAATAGCTTCTCGGCTACAAAAGAATCCCTGCAATGGATGTTCCGGCCACGCGGTGGCAGTGTGGCGATTGACATATGGGTCCTGAAGCCTGGCCAGCAATCAGCCGTGCGGAAAATGACGGAGCCAAGCCAGAAGACGTCTATACCGGGCAGTGACGGTGCGTGCAATTAAAAATGAATATATGTTGTCTTCCTTATCCCCTACAAACATTGTTAGTCCCTTGTCTATATTGAGTATCTGTACATCGCTTTGAGCCCACTGGGGAAAGCGATTAATAAATAGAAAGGATGATGATGATGATGATGATGATGATGATGATGATGATGATGATGATGATGATGATGAAACTGAAGCTCAAATACTTTGGCCACCAAATGAGAAGGGAGCACTCACTGGAGAAGACCCTGATGCTGGGAAAGATTGAAGGTCAAAGAAGACGGGGACGGCAAAGGATGAGATGGTTAGATAGTGTCATAGATGCAACAAACATGAAGTTGAGCAAACTTCAGAGGACGGCGGAAGACCGGAAGGCCTGGCGTGATCTTCTTCTAAAGTTTTCCCTCTAAGTTTTCCCAACCCTTGGAGAGGCTTTTCTTTCTCTCCAGTAGCCCCCACCACCAACCTTTGACCTTTAGCTGGAATTAGGGTCAGGACTCCCAGCTTCCCTTCCAAGTTCTGAGGCCTTGTCTCTGTGTCTCCTGCTGCCCAGCACCTGGTCACCATGGGGACTATTTACTGCCTTGTGCACCCCTGGAGGAATAGCCACTTGCCAACTGCCTGCCTTCCCCCGGCCCTTCTTTTCAAAATAACGTGTCCAAGATGGTGGGACACAGAACCACTACCATCATTAAAGTTATAAAGTATTTATTAAAAAGAAAATGTTCATATGTGTACTTTTAACACAGCACCAGAATTGAGCAAGGGATACAAAATAAATGGGTAAAAATGCAATCCTATGTCCCTCTCTCTATACATGCCCTATCTAGATGTTAAAATACAGGACAGGCTCTTTAGCTTTAAGAAGTTACAGATCTCTACACAGTGTCCATTACCTTGAGGCTCCCTTTGGCTGTCCAGGCCAATCACCTGGTCAATAGCTGCCTCCTCAGTGGAGTGGTCTCTGTGCATTCATGTCTTCAACGCCCAAGGAAAAAAGAGCCCTTCTTCCTGTTGCAAGGAATTTTTATCATATCTGTTTCTCCACTCACTGACCAGGTCACACCAGGTCAAAGAAGCGTTTCCTGACAATTCTAAACATTTCCTTCCTGGTGGCCCTCTAGCATTTCATTCCTCCAAAAATCTCTGTTCCCTGCTTGAAGGCGGGAGAAGGGGAAAAATTTGGCCCTCCCATTGTCTCTAGCTAGACCCATTAGTATTTCTATGAAGGTAAGTCTGGAGGGCTATTGCACTGACTTCTTCCTTCCCAGCCGGTTCTCTGCCTAGAGGAGGAAAAACCTGGTAAAACACAAGGTGGAAGTTTGGCTAATTTCAGACCTCCCAGGAAAAATGCATTTCTTCACACTACTCAAACACCAGAAGTCTCCAGTGCTCTCTCCTCCAAGGGGAACCAAACAAAGTAAGCTCTCCCCCAAGAGTTTCTCACCACTCAGGAAAGCAGGGTATACATAACAAAAGTAGGGAAAACCAGCTCAGCGCACACATGGCCTAACGGCAGCCTTTAAACTGGTTGAACAGTTATGTCTGTGGAACTGTCGTTGTGTGACGGAGGAAGATAAAAAATATTTGACTGAGAAGTAGTGCAGCATGGTGGTTAAAAAACTGAACAAATCATGAAGTGTGGAGTGTGAATTTTGCCTTGGCAATAACCCCAACAAGCCGCCTCCCCAGTGATTTCATTGCTGAGGTGAGATTTGGACAGATAGATACCAAGGCAAGTCACTCTCAGCCTCATATGGAAACAGGGTTGCCAGGCTGAGCTTGGCAACTGGCAGGAGGGCTGGGGGCAGGGACATGGGGGCATCGCCACTGGTGTGATGGTGTCTGGAAACCCCAGAAGTGATGTTTTATCACTGGGGACACAACCTTTTAAAAAATTTCCCTCAGTTGCTAATTGGAACAGCGGCCAGCAATGGGAGTGCAGGGTGGGTTATTCCCTGCCTCCACGGGAGGCTTGGTAGCCCTATGTGTAAATAATAATACTTGAAGATAGTAATACTTGCAGTGGCGTTGTAAGATAGTGTGAGTGAAGAACCTGGAACACCCTAAAGCACTTAATAAAGAGTGAGTATTGTTATGACTCTTACTATTCTTAAACCAAACTACAATTCCCAGATTAGGAAGTGGAGGCATCTGGCACTTACATCAGGATAACGACGACACAATTTTGCGGTTTAGATATTCCTAATCAATGGATGCCTGGTTACAGAGGGAATGAAAAAATCGTTTTAAAGTTATGAGTCATATTTCTGACCAAAATGGCCCTTTTAGATAAGATAAATGAATCTTCCGTATTCCCACGAGAGTCATCATGGTGAAGCTTATCTTCCTTGTGGACCAGTTATAACTCATGGGGAGAATTTACTCATGTCTGAACTGGCTCTAAGATCGGGGTTTTTTTGTTTTATGGTCTGCAGCTCAGTCCTAAGCATGTTTACTCAGAGGTTAAGTCCCACTGAGGCTGAAGGGATTTAAGCAACAGAAAATTAACTAGCAGTTGGAGAAAATTCAGAGAGGCTCTGACTGCCCTAAGCTCCCGGATGCAACCTTCTGTGATTATTAAATGACATCGTATTGAATGACTATACCCCTTATGACTTTGTATTTGTTGACCTGGGCTTGTGAAAGATCTTTCTCATTAGATGCCACAGATGCTCACTTCACATGTACTACAGGAGGGAACTACTGATACCTGCTTCTTGCTAAATTCCCATTTGGCTCTATAATGCTCAGAAATGTTGATCTATTTTTTTAATGGCAAGAACGTGCTTGTTATTTTCATTGTTCACAATGGCAATTCTAAAAAAAGCCCCAGCAGATTTTATTAAGATCCACTGTAGACGGTAAGCAAAACAATATATTCTTAAATTTGCCTGTGTACAATAGTCATGCATGTATTATGCATATAATGTTCTATATGGGTACCTGGGGAGGGAAGGCGGCATGGTATAACCCAATCTCATCAGATCTCAGCAGGTAAGCCGGGTTGGTACTTAGAAAAGAGATCACCAACCAAGACTCTGTGGAGGAAGGCAATGGCCAACCACCTCTGCTTCTCACTTGCCTTGAAAGCACCCTTGCTGGGGTTGCCATAAGTTGGTTGCAACTTGACGGTGCAGTACACGCGCGCACACACACACACACACACACACACACAGGTACCTGACTTTAGTCCTTCTTAGGCAGTCCCCCTCCCTCTGCTTATTGTAACAGAGAGAGATTACAGTGTGGTGGTGACTAAGAGCTCATTTCTATGAAGACTTAGCAGACTCATCTCAATGGGCTCAGATGCACTAATTAATTATCATATGGCTGTGTGTGTAGAATAGCCAGGAGATCCTGGCGGCCAGAAGCTCTTTTAGCATTACGCGCTGCTAGGTGGCGAGCTAGACTTGTTACGCAAGAGATGTTTCAGAGGTGGTTTGCCATTCCTTGACTCTGTGTTGCAGCCCTGGTATTTCTGGAGGTCGCCCTTCCAAATATTAGCCAAGGCTGACCCTGCTTAGCCTCTGAGAACTGACAGGATCGGGCCAGCCTGTGGTGCAGTGGATATGGTGGCAAACCCCGGGTGAATCCCCAGGTTCAAACTGAATCGCTGCTTCTACCTTGGAAGCTCACTGAGCGAGCCTGGGCCTGTCACAAGCTCTCAGCCTAGCCTACCTGACAGGGCTGTTTTTGTGAGAGAATGGAGAATAATATTCTAAGACGCTCTGAGTCCCAACTGGGGAGAAAAATAGGATGCAAATAAATAGATACAGGTTGTTGTTGTTCAGTCGCATAGTCGAGTCTGACTCTTTGCAACCCCATGGACCAGATCACGCCAGGCCTTCCAGTCTTCCGCCGTCCTCTGAAGTTGGCTCAATTTCATGTTCGTTGCATCTATGACACTGTCTAACCATCTCATCCTTTGCCATCCCCATCTTCTTTGACCTTCAATCATTCCCAGCATCAGGGTCTTCTCCAGTGAGTGCTCCCTTCTCATTTGGTGGCCAAAGTATTTGAGCTTCAGTTTCATTATCTGGCCTTAAAAGGGAACACTCAGGGTTGATTTCTTTAAGGATTGACTGATTTGATCTTCTTGCAGTCCAAGGGACTCTCAAGAGTCTTCTCCAGCACCATAGTTCAAAAGAATCTATTCTTCAGCGCTCGGCCTTCCTTATAGTCCAACTCTCGCAGCCATACATGACTACTGGGAATACCATTGCTTTGACCATGCGGACTTTTGTTGGCAGGGTGATGTCTCTACTTTTTATCACGCTGTTTAGGTTCACCATCGCTTTCCTCCCAAGGAGCAGGCAACTTTTAATTTCATGGCTGCTGTCACAGTCTGCAGTGACCTGGGATCCCAGGAACGTGAAGTCTGTCACTACTTCCAGGACTTCCTCTTCTATTTGCCAAGGAGTGATGGGGCCGGATGCCATGATCTTAGTTTTTTTGATGTTGAGCTTCAAGCCCACTTTTGTGCTCTCCTCTTTTACTCTGAGCAAGAGGCTCTTTAGGTCCTCTTCACTTTCTGCCATTAGAGTGGTATCGTCTGCATATCTGAGGTTGTTGATCTTTTCCCCAACAATCTTAATTCCCGCTTGTGATTCATCCAGGCCAGCATTTCGCATGATGTACTCTGCATATATATTAAATAAGCAAGGCGACAATATACATCCTTGTCGTACTCCTTTTCCTATGCTAAACCAATCAGTTGTTCCATATCCGGTTCTAACTGTCGCTTCTTGGCCCTTATACAGGTTTCTCAAGAGACATGTGAGGTGGTCTGGTACTCCCATCTCTTTAAGGACCTGCCATAGTTTGTTGTGATCCACACAGTCAAAGGCTTTAGCATAGTCAATGAAGCAGAAGTAGATGTTTTTCTGGTACTCTCTTGCTTTCTCCATAATCCAGCGAATGTTGGCAATTTGATCTCTAGTTCCTCTACCTCTTCGAAACCCAGCTTGTACTTCTGGTAGTTCTCTATCCACGTACTGTTGAAGCCTAGCTTGTAGGATCTTGAGCATGACCTTGCTAGCATGTGATATGAGTGCAATTGTGCGATAGTTTGAACATTCCTTGGCATTGCCCTTCTTTGGGATTGGAATGTATACTGACCTTTTCCAATCCTGTGGCCACTGTTGCGTTATCCAAATTTGCTGGCAAATGGAGTGCAGCACTTTAACAGCATCATCTTCTAAGACTTTGAATAGCTCAACTGGAATACCATCACCTCCACTAGCTTTGTTGTTAGTAATGCTTTCTAAGGCCCATTTAACTTCACATTCCAGGATGTCTGGCTCGAGGTCAGTGATTATACCGTCGTGGTTGTCAAGGACATCGAGGTCTTTCTTGTATAGTTCTTCTGTGTATTCTTGCCATCTTTTCCTAATCTCTTCTGCTTCTGTTAGGTCCCTACCGTTTTTGTCCTTTATCATGGCCAGCTTTGCATGGAACGCTCCCTTGATTTCTCCAACTTTCTTGAAGAGATCTCTAGTCCTTCCCATTCTATTGTTTTCTTCTATTACTTTGCACTGTTCATTCAGGAAGGCCTCCTTATCTCTCCTTGCTGTTCTCTGGAAATCTGCGTTCAGTTGGGTAAATCTTTCCTTTTCGCCTTTGCCTTTCGCTTTCCTTCTTTCCTCTGCTATTTGTAAAGCCTCATCAGAAAGCCACTTTGCTTTCTTACATTTCTTTTTCTTTGGGATGGTGGTGATTGCTGCCTCCTGTACAATGTCACGAACCTCCGTCCATAGTTCTTCAGGCACTCTATCTATCAAATCCAGACCCTTGAATCTATTCTTCACCTCTACTGTATATTCATCAGGGATGCGATCTAGGTCAAACCTGAATGGCCTCGTGGTTTTCCCAATTTTCTTCAGTTTAAGTCTGAATTTTGCAATGAGTAGCTCATGATCTGAACCACAGTCAGCTCCAGGTCTTGTTTTTACTGACTGGATAGAGCTTCTCCATCTTTGACTGCAAATTATATAGTCAATCTGATTTCGGTGTTGCCCATCTGGTGATGTCCATGTGTAGAGTCGCCTCTTAGGTTGTTGGAAAAGGGTGTTCGCTATGACCAGTGTGTTCTCTTGACAAAACTCTGTTAACCTTTGCCCTGCTTCATTTTGCTTTCCAAGGCCAAACTTGTCTGTTATTCCAGTTACCTTTTCACTTCCTACTTTAGCATTCCAGTCCCCTATGATGATGAGGACATCATTTTTTGGTGTTAGTTCTAGGAGGTGTTGTAGGTCTTCATAGAACCGGTCCACTTCAGCCTCTTCTGCATCAGTGGTTGGGGCATACACTTGAATTACTGTGATGTTGAATGGTTTGCCTTGGAATCGGACAGAAATCATTCTGTCATTTTTGAGATTGTATCCCAGTACTGCCTTTTGCACTCTCTTGTTGACTATAAAGGCCACACCATTTTTTCTACGAGATTCCTGGCCACAGTAGTAGATATAATGGTCTTCTGAGTTAAATTCGCCCATTCCTGTCCACTTTAGTTCACTGATTCCTAGGATATCGATGTTCAGTCTTGCCATCTCATTTTTGACCACGTCAAGCTTACCTTGATTCATAGATCTTACATTCCAGGTTCCTATGCAGTATTGTTCTTTGCAGCATCGGACTTTCCTTTCACCATCAGACACATCCACAACTGAGCGTCCTTTCGGCTTTGGCCCAGCCGCTTCACTCTTTCTGGGGTTACTTGTACTTGTCCTCTGCTCTTCCTCAGTAGCATATTGGACACCTTCCGACCTGAGGGGCTCATCTTCCGGCGTCATATCTTTTAGCCTTTTGATACTGTCCATGGGGTTTTCTTGGCAAAAATACTGGAGTGGGTTGCCATTTCCTTCTCCAGGTGGATCACGCTTGGTCTGAGTTCTCTGCTGTGGCCTGTCCGTCTTGGGTGGCCCTTCACGGCATAGCCCACAGCTTCATTGAACTGCGCAAGCCCCCT
This sequence comes from Gekko japonicus, assembly GCF_001447785.1. Lineage (NCBI taxonomy): Eukaryota > Metazoa > Chordata > Lepidosauria > Squamata > Gekkonidae > Gekko > Gekko japonicus. The sequence continues at coordinate 179,694 of NW_015160871.1, forward strand.
CGCCACGACAAGGCAGTGATCCATGAGGGGCCACAAGTGATGGGCCACTACATAAAAGTGCCTAACATCTGGTGACACTCTGGACAAAACTCTATGGTAGAATTAGCTTCAAACCATAGAGTTTTGCCCCCAAAACAGAGTGTAGCCCCCACGATGTCACCAATATGTGTATGTCACTTTCGGGTGATGTAGGCACGTCACTGACATCCCTGACGTGTACGTCACCTGGAGGGGGCATAGGAACGTCACGCTTCTTCCCTCCCCTCTCTTCGAGCCTCCTTGTAAGTCCACCGCCGGCTTGTGGGCCAGACTTGGCAACCCTACTTTTCTCGTAGGGCTTGGTCCCCAGGCCCCTGATCATCCTTGATCCCGGTCAAACGAGCGGGATGATCCACTGCCAAAAGGAGGCAAATTAGAGCCGGAGCAAAAAGAACCGCGGGAGTGCAATCTGACGTGCCCCCACGGCTCTATGCTCTGGCAGCTGATCAAATGTTGTGCAGCAAACCGGCAGTAGCACAGTTGTGCGCATGCGTGGGATGGGGAACGGCGCTGGCTGCGACGGGCTACCAGCGCTTCCCCGACCAGACGCCTGGAGTTGCCGCACATCATCCGGAAGGTAGTGCTCTGTTGCTAGTACCTTTTAAATGTGCATTTTCGGGCCGAAGGGACGGATCGGGGATGGGTGCGTGATGCTTCCCAGATGTTGCGGTGTGCTTGATGCGCCCCCGATCTGTCCCTCTTGCGGGGCAAATCCTCCTGTGTGACCGGGGCCCTCATTGCTCTCTTCTGTTTGGAGGCTAAGGCCTTCTACGGCTGTTACCTGCTAGCACTGAAACCTCTGAATATGGAGGTTCTCATTAGTCACTATGGCTAGTAGTTATTGACAGACCACTCCTCCGTGAATCTCTCTAACCCACCTTTAAAGCCACCTGTGCACAGGGTCATCACTATATCCACTACTAACTCCAAACCAGTGGCACCAATGGTCCAAACAAGATAGGACCAGGCCAGACAGGACTCTGAAAGAATATTCAACCCCTTGCCTTGCTTTCATCTAACAGGGGGGGGGGAACCTTACTCCCCCAATACCTTGGTAAATTTTTTCCTCCCTATTTCTTTCTTTCTTTCTTTTTGCCCAAGGAACTTTTCAAAGAGTCGGGAGAGATAAGAGGAAGCAGGCAGGCATCTATCACATGTCATCCTTATCAGTTCTAGAATGGCTGCTTGCTTAACAAGACTGAAGGAGATTCATTTTTTCCCAGCAGGCTGCCAAGGTGGGTGGAAGTCAAAACCGTATTCATTAACC
>NW_015160871.1:183918-184170 GCF_001447785.1 Gekko japonicus
AATGTCACGAACCTCAATCCATAGTTCTTCAGGCACTCTATCAAATCTAGACCCTTGAATCTATTCTTCACCCCTACTTTATATTCATCAGGGATATCCCACCTGAATGACCTAGTGGTTTTCCCAATTTTCTTCAGTTTAAGTCTGAATTTTGCAATCAGTAGCTCATGATCTGAGCCGCAGTCAGCCCCAGGTCTTGTTTTTACTGACTGGATAGAGTTTCTCCATCTTTGACTGCAAATTATATAGTCA
>NW_015160871.1:184329-212745 GCF_001447785.1 Gekko japonicus
TATTCCGGTTACCTTTTGACTTCCTACTTTAGCATTCCAGTCCCCTATGATGAGGAGGACATCATTCTTTGGTGTTAGTTCTAGGAGGTGTTGTAGATCTTCATAGAACCGGTCCACTTCAGCTTCTTCTGCATCAGTGGTTGGGGCATAGACTTGAATTACTGTGATGCTGAATGGTTTGCCTTGGAATCGGACCGAAATCATTCTGTCATTTTTGAGATTGTATCCCAGGACTGACTTTTGCACTCTCTTGTTGACTATAAAGGCCACACCGTTTTTTCTATGGGATTCCTGGCCACAGTAGTAGATATAATGGTCTTCTGAGTTAAATTTGCCCATTCCTGTCCACTTTCGTTCACTGATTCCTAAGATATCGATGTTCAGTCTTGCCATCTCATTTTTGACCACGTCAAGCTTACCTTTGATTCATAGATCTTACATTCCAGGTTCCTATGCAGTATTGTTCTTTGCAGCATCGGACTTTCCTTTCACCATCAGACACATCCACAACTGAGCTTCCTTTCGGCTTTGGCCCAGCCGCTTCACTCTTACTGGGGTTACTTGTACTTGCCCTCTGCTCTTTCCCAGTAGCATATTGGACACCTTCTGACCTGAGGGGCTCATCTTCCGGCGTCATACCTTTTGATACTGTCCATGGGGTTTTCTTGGCAAAATTCCTGGAGTGGGTTGCCATTTCCTTCTCCAGGGGATCACGCTTGGTCTGAGTTCTCTGCTGTGGCCTGTCCGTCTTGGGTGGCCCTCCACGGCATAGCCCACAACCTCATCGAACCACGCAAGCCCCCTCGCTACGACAAGGCAGTGATCCCTGTGGGGGATAAATACAGGTACTTAAATGCAAATGCATACCTCCGCATAAGGCCAGGCTGCAGGAGAGGGGACAGTGAACCAGGATGTCCCCAGGTGCAAATCTTTCGTCTTCCAAAAACTCGGGAGATGGCAGTGAAATTGGTAGTAAAGCCACCACCTCTCAGCCTCACTTACTTCTATGTCATCACCAGCAATAAAGGGAGAGTACGGGCTGATTCACACATTATGTGTTCCCCCATGTGGACTTTTGACAGACATATTCTGGGAGTTCGTCACTGGGAACTTCCTTTCCTGGAGCACCCAAGCCCAATTGGATTGGGGCCTTGGCACATGAGAAGAAGGGGTGTAAGCCTTCGTCCCCTGCACCAATTTTCCTGACCTGGAATGGCCCCAGGGGCCACTGTTTGCCCACTGGGGAAACATACCTGTTCTGATGGCTTTACATGAGTTACCCCAGTGTGGAAAACAGTAGCACCCTGGGGCCTTTTCAGGTCAGGGAAGGAGCCTGCGGTGCCTGGAAATTAGTTCCCTGCAGGAAATTCTGATCAAAAGTTCTTGTGGCTACCATGAGGCCTCTGTAGTGTGTGACTCAGCCCTTAAGAGAGACCTACATACAGGGTTATTGTACCGACTTTTGAATATGAAGAGCTTTGAACACTCCAAAATGGGATAAAAATGATGTGTCTTAACACTGTGTGCTTCTACTGGCCAAAAATGTGGTTTCTGCTTTAATGATCTATCTAACCTGCTGCAGAAAAATGGAGCTAAGTTTACAGCGCTCTCAGTGAAGTGAAGGATGATGACTTAGCTTTTCGAGAAATAATCTTGTTATGCTTTTACATTGACAAGTGTTTTCCATCAATCACTGTCTGGCACTTATCTTTCAATGACACACTGATACTCAATATAAACAAATTAGATGTGGAAAACAAAGAAACCAGAGTGTGTAGGGGAAGGATTTTTACCTCCCAGCTTAAAGGCTGTGGGAATTCGTCAGAAGAATTTCAAAGTGGGAGATTCCAGGGATAAAGAGCCTGAGCTGGGATTCATATGCAGAATCTGATACAACCAGACTTAGATTCAACAGGGATTTGGGATGGTTAGCTCATTACAGCAAAGGCTGCAGAGGTTCCAAGGAGGGTTTGAAGGCAGATGGGCAAGATCTGGGAATAAACGTTGCTTGTAGCGGGGGCAGGGGGGTGCACTATGCATTCAGCAGCTAACCTCCCTCCGAGGCTGGACCAGATATTCAAGGATTATAAATTAACTAGCCAGAAACCACCCTTTCAGGTGGGAAGGCAGCATGGTATAGCCCAGTCTCATCAGATCTTGGAAGCTAAACTGGGTCGGTACTTGGAAGGGAGACCACCAATGAAGACTCTGCAGAGGAAGGCCAGCCACCTCTGCTTCTCACTTGCCTTGACAGCCCCCTCACTGGGGTCACCATAACTCAGCTGCGACTTCACACACACACACACATGCTCTTTCATGTTCTTTTATTTTACTTAGCTGTACCTAGATCTGCCTTGTAGTTACCCAGTGAGTTTGTGCTTGGTAGTTCAAGTTGTTTCGCTAAGGAGCCTTGCACATTCCCTTCCCCATGGCCTAAGCTGCTCTCCAGCCCTCTTGGGGGCTGTGTCTCTAGGTGGCTCCAGGTGAGAAGGGTTGTTGTTATTATCGTGTGGCATTGTGTGTAGTATAGCCAGGAGATCCGAAGATTGTCTGGCAGCTTTAAGTTCTAACTCAGTAGCACCTTAAAGACCAACAAAATTTGTGGCAGGTTATGAGCTTTCGTGAGACACTGCTTACTCCTTCAGATACAGCTTGAACGTGAGTCCATCTATCCTGTCTACTGGAAAGTGGAGTTATTTCAGATGCCAAATGACATTAGCAGGAAAATGACAATAGAGGGTGTGATTGGATTAGATGTGATATGCAGTGAGGTAGCAGGCGTGGAAAAATCAGCATTGGTAATGAGACAGGAAACCTAGGTTTTGATTTAGTCCAGGAGGATGTATTGTCTTGAGCGTCATTATCAGTTGCAATTCAGCAGTCTCACTTTCTAATCTCCCTTTGAAATTCCTTTGTAAGAGAACTGCTACTTTTAGGTCAGCAACTGAATGTCCTGGAAGGTTAAAATGTCCCCCCACTGGTTTTTGAATGTTGTGATTTGTGATGTCAGACATGTCCACTAATTCTTTGTCGGCGGGACTGGCCTGTTTGTTCAATGCAGAAAGTGGAAGGGGCCGATGCTCCAGCTATTATTTTTGCTAAAGCAAATGAACATGACCACCCCTCTTTCCAGTTAGGGTTTCCAAACAGATGCTGTCCATTGAAATGAACGTGCCTGTTTGTGAAACAAAGGGAGGGGGGAGCCTGCTATACACTGAAAATACCAACAATAGACAAACTCTGATGTGCCACTATGCCCAAATCCTAATCTGAAAGGACTGTTTATAGAGACAGCAGTGACAGGAATTAGTCACGCTCTTTCAATTTTCTGTCATTTCCCACCCCCTCTTCCACTGTGACAAGGATGCTAATGCTTGTGAAATCTGAATTTGCAGCATCCTGTTTGGACTGTTCACTGCTTGCTGAATATTCACTGTTAATCTTAGAATCCAGAATACTGAGATTTACAGTTCAGGTATTGCCCTCTGCAGGGTTTTTACCATAATTGGTAGACAGAGGCCAGAAAATAACAGATTCAGTTTGTGCAAGATACATCTAAACTGTAACATCAGTTGATCATACAACATAGTCTGTCACTTTCACGTGGAAATCCTCCATAACGTCATTTGAGACAAAACATTAAAATGGCACCATAGATCCCAAACTAAAACATGGAATTCCTGCCTACAAGCCTCTGCTCACTCATTTTTCTTGACGCTATGAATTATCTCTAGAATAAACCAAGCTTGAACTCTCTCTAGAAGCTAAAATGATTAAACCAAGGCTATTGTACTTTGGCCACTTTATGAGAAGCCACTGGAAAAGCCAATAATGCTAGGAAAAGTGAAAGGCAGCAGGAAAAGAGCAAGACCCAGCATGAGATGGATTGACTCAATCAAGACCCTCAGTTTGCAAGACCTGAGCAAGGATGTTTTGGAGATCATTAATCCATAGGGTCACCATTAAATCAAAAGCGACTTAATAGCACTTACACACACACACACAAATTATCACACCCTGATAGGATCTTCTTCAGCCTCAGTCATTACAGCTTAACATGCCAGATGGTCTCTGATATTGTTTGGCCATCCTCTTTCCCCAGGCCTCAACTCAGACTCAGGATCTCATGACCTACGGATGGGCTCCACGGAAAAGTATCGCTGTCTGAAGCAGTCTGAACATTCAGGCCATAAACTGATGCTGAAACAACTCAAGCTTTTGTTTAGCACACACTAACCAAAAAGCAATACAATACAGCTGAGGTAATCACTGTTTAAAAATGGCAGGAAACCGTGTGGAGAAAAGGAAGGTTACGCTGTAAAGAACTGAGTGAGAGCAGCCTTGTTAGGAACCTAGATGTGTCTGTTCTGTAGATGTTGGAGTTTGGTCACACTTAGAGCCCAGCTATAATGTGGGAGGAAGAGACATCAGCTCAGTGTGAGTGCACTGCCAGAAAGATTTGCTGGAGTTCACTTTTCTCTCATCTGAACATTAAAAATACCAAGGCCTTAGATGCTGTTCCTTCACACCACTGACCAACAAGAGGGACATCACCTGAAGAGGAACACTGGGTACCTTAATTTTTATTTTATGTATTTAAATTTATAACCTGCCCTCCCCGTGAATGGGCTCAGGGCGGCGTACAGATGGGGCCAATGCCCAATACATAAAACATTAAAACTGAATTTTAAAAATATTCAGTACAACATAAGTGCTCTCCACAACAACTAACAAGGGAACAGATGACGTCATCAGGATGGTATCCTTAGTGGCCACAGCTCCACGCAGTACCTAAAGCATTTTTCCTAAAGCATGCTTAGAATTCAGGACTGAGGTATCTGATATGCATTCTCTGAATGTCTTTCTAACTTTGCAAGCAGAAGGAAGATGGTTAAATCTGCCTACAACCCTCTTGGAACTGTTCTGGCGTGGCAAATATTGGGGGTAAACAGGAAAAACAGTTGATTTCCTCTGTTTCTCCATGTCATCTCCACTCAGCATCAACAGCAGGTCCTTAAACAGGTTCAGCTTTATTGATCAGAGCAAGGTGAAGTCATCTTAAACTCTTTGAGTCAGGAATGAAGCATACAAAATGGCCATAATAATTATAGTGGGTTCATACAACACCCCCTGACACCTAGGAGCCAATAAGCAATTAATGTGGAGTGCAGGGAACTGGTTAACGGTTCATAGGTGAGTGGGAGACAGCAGAGGCTTCGCACCAGAGTGATAAGTGTTCAAGGCCAATGGGTAGATAAGAGAGGCAGAAGCGAGAAATAGCTGCAGAGCATTACACATTCCAGAGTCAGGGAAAAAACACCATGGCGGGCTACCTGACACTCCATCTCCTCCTTCATGGATCTTGTGCATCCTGCCTATAGCAGGGATATCTATAGAGGTTTTAATTGGAGTTTCTGCACCCATCAATCCATCAGCTGTGAGTTCAGCAACTCAACTGTGTTGGGAAGGACTTTTTTTCCCTCTCAATGTTCTTGGAGGATGTGGAATGGTATAGTATAGTATAGCCCAATCTCATCAGATCTTGGAAGCTAAGCTGAGTCAGTACTTGGATGGGAGACGACCAAGGAAGACCTTGAGGAGAAGAGTCAATGGCAAACCACCTCTGCTTAATCACTGGCCTTGTGACTCCTATGGGGTCACCATAAGTCAGTTGCGACTCGACAGCACTTTACACCCACGCTATGTTCTTGGGTTTCCCTCTGCTCCTTCTGAGGTGTCTGATGCTGCCAAAATTAGATGCAGGATATTGCATGAATATACACCATTTTAGACTGCCTTTGGCAAGCCTTACTAGATGTTCAGTGGTCACTTTAATATGGGGTTAAGTCTGACTTAACCCCATATTTGGGATCACAAAGAGGGTTTTTTCCCCTCTTCAGAGTCAAATTGTCCAGAGATCCTGTGAGTGTCCTGCTTTTCCCAGTGACACCCTGACTATCCTGACTGAGCTGCATCATGTCAAGTATTTGCACTGCCTTTGCTGTGCGTTTGTTGTTCACCAAATACCAGATCTGGCAAGCCTGGTAGAGCCAAAACAAGGCAGATGTACAAACGTGGCAGGCAGGTGAGCAGGCAAATATTTGGAATGGCAAACAGGGACACAGGTCTGGAGAGAAGAAAGTCAAGGGAGCAGCCTGAGGACAGCATGGCCTTTACCCAAAAGATGAGCTGTTATTGAAACACCACTTCAGGCCTTCCAGGCCCAGATGGAACCCTAATAGGGTGTGGCTTCATTTCACACCTGCTTGTCTGGTGGGCACAGAGATTATGGTGTTAATCACTTGTAGATCAGTTGATGTCATAGTCCTAATTACACTTGGGACTCTTCTTAGCAAGTAATTTTGCTTTCCTGTTTTGCACTTTGTATCTGCCTGCTCCTTCACTCACCTGTAATGAGGTTGTCCACAAGGGTGGTCGGCATGCAGAAGATCCCCACCAAGACATCACTGATAGCCAGGTTGAGGATGAAGATGTTAGTGACAGTTCGCATCTGCCGGTTCTTCAGCACAATGAAACACACCAGCATGTTGCCCACCATGCATATGAAGAAGATGAAGACGTAGGCAATAATGAACATGGCGGCCACTGGGGAAGAATGCTGGTAGTAGGCAGAGAACGTATAGTTCTCCTTGTAGAGTGGGCTGTGGCTGTCATTCTTAGGGCTGCTTTTAGAAGGGGAGAGAGTGTCATCTAAGATAGGGGAAGAAAGAGAAGAAAGATCAACTTGTATTGCGTTTGAGATATCACAGTATTTTTTTATATCACTTACTACCTGGTCCTCTTATCTGGAGATGCTAGCGATGGAACCTGGGAGCCCCCGCATGCCAAGCAGACGCTAGAACACTGAGCTGTGGCCCCACCCCCTGAGCAATCAGGGTGCGGAAGTGAGGCTGCTTTTTGTCCAGGTAGTATCAGAGACCCCTCCCCCTGCACCAGCTCTCCCTTGCTTTGTCTCTCATCTCACTCCCTGCACAGTCTGGTCCAAACACTTCCCTCTTCTCCACCTAAGGCTCCTGACTGGCCAGGAAAGAAAAGCCCTGTCCCTTTAACAGAGGCTTAGTGGGCAGAAATGGGCAGATGAAGTTTATTTTATGTTATTTACAAAATTTATATCCTACCTTTCTGCCTTTACAAGGGCCGCCAAGGTGGCTAACTGTTTAAAACATACATTTAAAACATGTTATTAAAACATAAAACTATTTAAAACATATATTATAAAATCATTAAACTCAACCCCCTCCCAAACATATATCATGGCTCTCTGAAATCTCCCCAGCTGCAACTGAGTGGATTGAAAATGTAGATATTAGCAGGGGTCATCTCGTAGAAAAAGAGGTGCAGGAGGTCATTAGCATAACTTATTAGCATAACTTGTTTGCATATGCCACCCCCCCTGACATCACCAGAAGTGTGTCAGAAGGCAACATCCACTGCTCAGACTCCACTGGACTGTTTTGGATTGCTAGCTATTGGGGGTGGGATATGCAGATCTGCCCTACCAGAGAAGGGAGAGTTTGTACCTGAATAAAACTTGGTCTTAAAGGTGCCACTGGACTGTTTTGGATTGCTAGCTGGGGGGGGGGACGGGAACGCGCAGATCTCCCCTCACAGAGGAGGGAATGCTTGTACCTGAAGGCAGGTGTGGGAAGGCTCTGCAACTTACCTGGCTGCTTCTTGCTCCTCATAGCCTGAATGAGGGCTGCTGGGAACAGGGGGCAGGGCTTGTTGCATGTGCCCGCCCCCTGGGCTCCTTACTGCCGGAGCTCCACTCCTGTGCACTCCCGCAGGAAATGACACTCCTGTGCACTCCCGCAGGAAATGTATTTAGAGAGATTACCCAATCGGTCTGCATTCCCATTGTATCAACTTGGTTACGTATTTTATATTATTATATGCTTCCTGTGTATAACTCTGCCATATATTAAATAATAATGATAACATCAAAAGGTCCAGCTCCCTGTATACTGACTTGAAAGCTGCCCTGATTCCCACCAGCTGGCCTATTGATGCCCGGAGAGAGAGAGGAGTGTGACATTCCCACAATATCTGGTTGAATGTGCAGCAATGCTGCAGGGCAGACCAGCCGTAAGGATCTTCCTTGATTCTTTTGAATACAAAAATTGCACAGTTCTTCAGCTGCTCTTCAGGAATCCAGGCATTTTTCACTTGTAGAGATATTGTATTTCCCCATCACTCAGACCATAATATTAAGTCACAAGGGAAAACTGATTTCCTGATAAGGTTTTGCAGTTTTGGGTCCAGGGTGGAATGTAGTGGCATAACGGCAACAAGCATCCGCAGGGTGATGACAGCCACGATCAATGTATGCAACTGTGCCAGATTTTGAGTATTTCAATGGTTACTTTTTTATTTAAGTTTTTGGAGCCCAAGGACCCTGGCTTTTGTACCACACGAGTAAGCTGAGACTCACATTGGATCATCTTTAAAACCAGAACCAAAAAAGTTGCAGACCTCTCCCCCCCCCCCAGCTGAGGCTACCTGTTGCTACATCTCACATCTCAGAACCTCTGGTTGTTCAATGTTTCTTGGTGGTTCCTTGCAGACCACACGCTTGGGGCAGCTGGAGCCAGCAGGCAGTGGAAGCGGTTGCCTGGGGCAGTACATGGTATCAAAAGCAGCAGGGCCTGAGTCTGGGTTTCATTTTGGCCCTTGCACATGGAAGGTATGTTCCAGCATCCTCAGGGACAGCCAAAGACGTTCTGGGGTGCAGCTGACTTGGAGACACTTCTGGTCTCCCTTGAGCCAACCCTACAATGGACTTTCTCCCCCCCCCAACATATACTCAAGGAGCTGACAATGATAAAAGAACAAAATTCCCTGTCTGCCCTCCTCCAGCGATTCCCTTCTCCCATTATATGTGACCCAGGTAGGGATGCTGGCCTCCAGGTGACCTCTGGAATTATAGCTCACCTCCAGACTACAGAGATAGTTCCCCTGGAGAAAGGGGATGCTTTGGCACTGCACCCCACGGAGGTCCCCCTGTCCTCCCCTGGCTCCACACCCCAATCTTCAGGAGTTTCCCAATCTGGAGCTGACAATCCTATCCCTCCCCCATCCTCCCACTGGTGACCAGGGAGTGCCGGGCAACCCAAGCTAGCAGTGCTACATTTGGCTTAGCATAAATGCAGCCCTAAATTTAAATTACAAGTTATTTTATCCAGAACAGCCCTCAGAAAACCCAAGAAGCAAATAAATGAACTATCTTTGATGCAAGTAAAATACACTCTTGCCTAGCCTCTAAAAAGGGGGGATGTGACATAGATGGATTCAGTGTTCACTCGCTTCTAGCAGCAAAGCCTTCATCATATTACCTGATAGCAGAAGTTAACAAAACCATTTTTTCTCCTCAGCTACCAGCTGTATACATTTAGCCCCGGGACTCTGAAAAACAAAGTTGGCTTTTCGTGGGTGTTTGCTCGGCCAGAGTGAAAGAGCTCATTGTCAGACTTCAGCTAGGGCGTTCAGCTGACGTGTACACAGGCTGCTTTGAATCCGAATCTATTGGCACAGCGAGACTAAGAAGTGCATAATACGGCGGCTTCAGGAAAAGGAGAGGAGGAGAGGAGAGCCTGGGGCAGGGAAGGGCTGGATCAAAGACAAACCTGCAGCCTCTTCCCTGTGTACATCTGACTGGCTGTTCCCATCTTGGGAAGAGACTTCATGCTGAACACAGAGGAAATGGGGATGTGTTGGGTGGAAAGCAACAGGGTGGGTCACCAGAAAAGAGAATTAAAGGGGCCATTTTCCTCCCAAGAGAGGGGATGAATGGTAGACGGAGACATATTGCATCTCTCTCTCTCACACACAAACACACGTACGCGCACACCAGTCAGCACAGGCTTGGCCATGCAGTATCAAGGGATGTGTAGTGTATCAAGTCCTGACAAGTCCCGACAAGTCCAGACATGTCCAGGGACAACCGTAGAGCTTTGCTCCAAGAGACAATGGACTATGCGGATCCTAGCCCGCTCCTATCAGGGGGCTAGGTTCCTGGCTGAGAAGCCAATGGGACTCTCAGTCGCTGTAAATAATCTATTGGGAAGTGGGTGTGTGTGTTTTGGGTGGCAGTTTCTTGGGGAATATAAGCCGGCCTGTGAGCCGGCCAAAGCTGTCTGTTTTCTGACTGAATAAAGTACGCTTTGCTGAAATCATTCTCCATCTGCGTACTTTTCAGGATGGGATCAGATCTGGCACCTTCCCAATTGCATCCCTACGTGACTGTTAAGTAGTGGGTAGCCGCACGGATAAACGACAGACAAGGACGTAGTGCATAGCACGCTTTATTAGGTACACAATAAGAACGGGGACAATGGCCTGGGGGGGGCAACTATATACATGCCTGGGGACACACCCCTGGTCACCATTGGTGGGTTTGAATTTCCCGCCACGGTTCCCATTGGCTCCCCAGTGGAGGGACTAGGAGCCTAGTCCCTATTGTTATTCCAGAGTCAAGATCTGGTTGTACGCTGGCCCCTGGTGGCGGCCAGCATACACAACATCCCTCCCCCCATAGTTCAGACCCACCCTAGGTGACGTAGTCCTTCAAATAAGACGGGGACCGGCGCTCTCTAGTGGACCGTCGGGGGGTTGGTACTGGGACCTCGGAGGCCCCGTTATCTGCATCGGGGTGTGTTGCCTGTGGAAGCCCCTCTGGCTCTGCAACTCCTGCTTCTGGGGCCTCGTCCGTGACCGCTGGTGGACTTGGTGTCAAGATCGGCTGTTCTCCCGGGGTAGAGACCGGCGCTAGGGGTGGCTGTGCGTCCTTCTCGAGCGCCGGCTGTGGTTCCGGGCCTTCTGTGTTCCGGGCCTTCTGTGTTCCGGGAGCATGAGCCGCCGGAGCTGATCGACGTACCTCCGTAGTACTTGCCCGCACTCGGTCGACACCTCATACATTCGGGTTCCCAGCGGACGGATGACACGGCCGGCCAGCCATGTGGGGCCCCTGCCAAAATTCTTGGCATAGACCGTGTCTTCCGGGAAAAAACCTCAGGGAGCCTCCCGCTGCTCGGTGAAGCTCCTCTCCTCTGGAGCCCGATCTGGGTGCAGGCGGTCCAGCAGAGTCCGAGGTCTCCTGCCCAAGAGGAGCTCCGATGGGCAGCGGCCGCTTACCGAGTTGGGCATGATGTGCTGCGCCAGGAGGAACTGTGCAATTCGCCGCTCCCAGTCTCCCTCCGTCAGGCGGCTCAGCGCTTCCTTCGTTGTCCTCACCATTCTTTCGGCTTGGTGGAAAGGCGCTGACCTGATGTGGCGGATCAGGTTGCCGCGGAGAAACTCCTCCGATGTGAACGCTGTCCCGTTGTCCGAGACAATGGTGTCTGGCAGACCGTGGGTGGCGAACAGCTGTCGGAGGGCGCGGATGGTTGCCTTAGTGGACGTTGTGGGGACGGGGCTGACCTCCAGCCAATTGGTGTAGGAATCCACCGTTACAAGAAACAACAGTCCCTGGAATGGTCCGGCGAAGTCTATGTGGAGCCGGGACCACGGGGTGTGGGTGGATTCCCACAACTAGGAAGGTGCCTCCGGTGGGCTGGGTCTCACCTCTTGGCAGGTAGGGCACTGTTTCACCCATGCCTCCACCTCTGCGTCGATGCCCGGCCACCAGACGTAGCTCCTGGCGAGGCCCTTCATCCGCACGATACCTGGGTGTGCCTCGTGCAGGGCTATCAGTACCTTTTTCCGCAGGGCGCTGGGGACCACGACTCGGTCTCCTCACAGCCTTTGTGCGCCGACAGCTCTTCTCTGTGAGCCGTGAATGCTGTGAATTCTGGCTCTGCTACCTTGGTAGGCCACCCCCTCACCACACAGCCCAGCACCCGGGATAGGATGGGGTCCCGGGCCGAGTGGCGGGCAATGTCAGTCACCTGGAGTGCCGCGTCCAGGAGGTCCTCCACCTGGAGGATTCGGTGTACTGGGGCTGGGTCCTCCACGACGTCCGGCAGGGGCAGGCGACTGAGGGCATCGGCGTGGCCCATGGCTTTTCCGGGACGGTGCTCAATGCGGTAGTCGTAGCCCGCCAGGAAAATGGTCCATTTCAGGACGTGCGGGGAGAGGACCTGCGGCATTCTCCGGTCGAGGGCGAACAGGCCGAGGAGTGCGCAGTGGTCTGTGGCGATCATGAAGGGCCGGCCGTAGACGAAGTCGTGAAACTTCTTGACCCCTGCCACGATTGCAAGTCCCTCGCGATCTATCTGGGCGTAGTTTCGCTCTGCCGCAGATAGAGTGCGTGAGTAATATGCGACCGGGACTTCGCGGCCGTCAGGCAGACGATGGGCCAGCACAGCCCCGACGCCGTAGGGTGAGGCGTTGCAGGCCAGGACCACCGGCAGCGGCTCGTCGAAGTGGGCCAGGACCGCGTTGGAGATCAAAAGTTCCTTAACATTCCGGAACGCGGCGGCCTGCCGGGGCCCCCACGCCTAAGGGGCCTGTTTGTCCAGCAGTCTGTGGAGGGGCTCTGCTACCGCCGCCTTGTGGGGGAGGAAGGCGTGATAAAAGTTCAGGATGCCCAGGAAGGCCTGCAGCTCCGCCTTGGACTTGGGCGGCGGTGCTTCCACGATCGTCTTCACCTTCTCGCGGGTTGGGTGTAGGCCCTCCACATCTACCGTGAATCCCAGAAAATCCACGGACAGCACTCCCAAGTGGCACTTGTCCAGCTTAACTTTCAGCCCAGCGTCCTGGAAACGGCTGAGCACGGCGCGGAGGCGTGCGGCAAAATCGGCGGGGGGAGCGGGGGGCAACACATCGTCGAAGAAGGGGGTGATGCCGGGTATCCCTTTAAAGAGAGAGTCCATTAATTGTTGGAACAACCCAGGCGCCACGCTCACCCCGAAACTCAGTCTCTTCACACGGAATGCCCCCCCGGTGGGTCACAATTGTCTGCGCCTCTGCAGTTGCCTCATCCACTGGCAATTGCTGGTACGCTTGGGCTAGATCCAGTTTACCAAAGATCTTTGCTCCGCCCAAGGTGGCCAGAACGTGGCTAACTACAGGTACCGGGTATGCGTGGTCCTGTAGCGCCTTGTTCATGGTGAATTTATAGTCCGTGCAGATGTTGACTGCCCCATTCGGCTTATTCACCACTACAATGGGCGTCTCCCACTCCGCGTGGGAGATGGGCTCTAGGATGCCTTGTGCCACAAGGCGGTCAAGTTCCGCATCTATCTTTGGCTTTACTGATAATAGGACCGTCCTGGCACGCATCCTTATGGGGGCCACCGAGGGGTCTAAGCGCAAGGACACCGGTCTAAGCGCAAGGACACCGGGCCCCCCCCCAGAGAATCGCCAAAGACGGCGAGAAATTCGTTGCATATTCCCTTGACGTCGTGGGCCGTGCACGCCTGTACCCCTTCTACTGTGATAGCCAGGGGGTTCGAACCAGGCCCGCCCCAGTAGACTGACGAGGTCGCCCTCGACCACTATTAAGTCCAGGTTCCTTTTGAAGTTCTTGAACTGCACTCTGAACGTTCCGACCCCCTTGATTGGCACCTGGTTCTGCTGAAAGTCAATGAGCGTCACCAGGGCTGGCCGCAGTCGGGGTCCCCCCCTTAGGGCACAGGCGCTTAAGCGTCGCCGCGGAAATTATCGAAGCAGCGGAGCCCGAATCCACCTCCATCTCACAAGGGGACCCCTCTATTTTTACAGTGGCCATGAACTTGGGGGCCGGGGATTTGCCGGGGAGTCTCAATACCTTTTCTGCTGAATGGGTGAGAAGGTAGAGGTCCTCAGCGCCGGTGTCTTCTTCGAAGTGGGTCTCCACTCTGGGACGTGCTGTCTGGGGTCGTCCGGTTGCTTTGGCGTGGCAGGCCTTCGCGATGTGGCCGGTGCGACTGCAGTTGTGGCAAGCGGCGTTGCGGAACCTGCAGGTCTTCCTGTCGTGCGGGTCCCCGCAGCTGGCACACGCGGAAGTGCTGGGATGCTGGCAGCCGGTCCTCGGGTGCGGTGCTTGGGTGCGGTGCGGTGTTAGGGTGCGCTGCTGTGCTTGCATGCGCTGCCGGGGCCCTCCGTAGGCCCGTGGACGTCCTGCTCCTCAGGGCCTTCTGGCTCGACCTGGTGGGCCACGGCCGGAGCCGCGTGCGACCGCTCCCACGCGACGGCTGTGGCAAGGGCCTCTTTTAGGTCTACCTTCTCCTTCTCCATGATCCTCCTCCTGAGCTTCTCTTCCCGCAAGCCCACGACGAAGTGATCACGGAGGGCATCGTCCAAATTGGCCCTGAAGTTGCAGTCGGTGGCGAGATGGCGCAGCTCCGCAAGGAACTCTGCGGCGGTCTCTCTGCCCTGTTGATTGCGGGTGTAAAAGGTTACCCTGCAGGTCAGCTCTGTGGGCTTGGGTGCGAAATGATTTTGCACCGCGGTGACGATCTGCTCGAAGGTGCAGTCGCCTCCCCTCTTCTTGCCTTCGTCGGTGACATCGAAGAATTCCAGCGCGGACTTGACGCCTCTGACCCAGGCTGGCCAGTCTCGCGGTCGGGCTATGTCAAAGGGCAGAAGCAGCCCTAGCCCTGGAGCGGTTGCCATCGTGCGTGTCGGAGCGGTTGGGAGAGAAGCGGCCTTGCCGGCTGGATCGTTTATCGGATCGCTGCTGCTTCGCGTTCTCTCGGTCCCCCGCGACGGCCCGGCTCAAATGCGGCTGGATCCCACCTTCGTCGCCACTGTTAAGGTAGTGGGTAGCCGCACGGATAGACGACAGACAAGGACGTAGTGCATAGCACACTTTATTAGGTACACAATAAGAACGGGGGACAACGGCCCGGGGGGGCAACTATATACATGCCTGGGGACACACCCCTGGTCACCATTGGTGGGTTTGAATTTCCCGCCACGGTTCCCATTGGCTCCCCAGTGGAGGGACTAGGAGCCTAGTCCCTATTGTTATTCCAGAGTCAAGCTCTGGTTGTACGCTGGCCCCCGGTGGCGGCCAGCATACACAACAATGACCTATTTAATTTCTCCCGTATCAATGAATTATGGCCATTCTCTTGTACTGGAGCAAGATCTGGGTCTATCAACCAGGGTAGAGCTTCTGCGTCCAGAGGCAATACCAGCTCTTGGGCAGTTAAGAGCGGGGTGGCTGCTTGTGAGCTTCCCAAGGGCAAGTGGCTGTCCACAATGGGAAACGAGGCTGGCCTAGGCAGACCTTTGGTAGGATCCAGCAGGGCTCTTCTGATGCTCCTAAGAAGACACCTAGAGGCTTCTCTCACCCACCCAACTCACATGTGAGTATCCCCTCTTGCATCCTGAGATGGTACAGTCTAGCAAGGGCTGTAACCATGTGATTTCCCAGGTCTGATGAAAATGGATTGCCAAATCCGAGTACTTAAAAAAAAAATCCTGTAATGTTATGTCAAAACTCTAATGAACAGGAGAGATTGTTCTTTGGGACTCTTTATGTTTTGTAGCTGGCTCTCCCCTCCCCATTCCCACCAAGGGTCAGGGCGCTCAGACACTGCTCTGTTCCCAACATGGTTTATGAGAAGGATTCTCGAACCTGGAGAAATAAAATGTCTAATCCCTTCCCAAGCGTTGAGATTTTGTATCAAAAGTGCTCTGTACCTGCATAATCTTACACAGCTTTCCCTATCTTTGTGCCTTATCAACCAGCTTTGTTAGATGCTAAAAAAATAATTTTAAAATTGCAAAGACTCTGGCTGTTTGTTATGTCCACATTGCAGATAATTTGGCATGGCTTCCCCCTCATCTGCTAGTTCATCAAATATACCCAATGGCGGGGGGGGCGGGGGGATATGTAAGAGATGGCTTGCTTGGTTGAGGATGGGGGGGGAGGCACATGATTTGTCTCTCTAGTGATCCAGCCTCACCCATTTTGTCTTTCCAACTGACTTCCAAAGCCAAGTATGTTCTTACGCATATTTTTTTTGGGGGGTTGCCGTCAAGTCACAGCTGACTTGTGACAACCCCCTATGTATTTCAAGGCAAGAGATGTTTCAGAGGTGGTTTGCTGTTGCCTGCCTCTGCATCATGACCCTGGTATTCCTTGGAGGTCTCCCATCTAAATACTAGCCAGAGCCGACCCTGCCTAGTTTTCGAGAACTGATGAGACTGGGCTATCCTGGGCTATCCAGGTCAGCGCAATGCTCTTAGGTTGTCATGTGATAAATGTCATTTTAGCCTGTCAGTTCAGAGTGTGTGCCAGTGCAGTAAATGCACAGATGCAAAAGCAGCACATAATTCTAATGCCATTGATTTTAAATGGGAATGCATGACACTACCTTATCCGGAGTCAGATCACCGGCCTATCAAGGTCAGTACTGTCTACTCTGGGCTGGCAACAGCTCTGCACGGTTTCGGGGGGAGGTCTTAAACATCACCTTCCATTGGATCCTTTTAACTGGGATTGCCGGGGACTGAATCTGGGGCCTTCTGCATGCAAAGCAGAAGCTGCTGTCTCTCCCTATCATGCTATCCTTGATCATTCAGCAAATGTAAACTGAGCAAGCCAGTAAATTGTGTGTGCACATAAGCAGTGGTTAACACAGCAAGCCACGATGTTGAATGCTACCAATGCACAAAATCGGCTTTGCGAGCAAATTACGTATGAACATTAATCCCATTTTAAAAAACAAACATCTGCAATGTCTCTGCTGAGGGCTCACACAGAGCACAGAAGCCCACATTCCTGGTCTGATGTTCCAGCATGCAGCCCAAGGACACAGGAAGTGTCTTTTGGATGGGAAGGAACTTTTTCTCTCCAGATCTCTCTGGGCTGACCACTGCCAACCAGCCATGTGGGATGCACTACCTTCACCAGTCCCTGCCAGCTGTGCCCAGTTCAGCGTGGACTAAAATGCACCCACAGCATCTGCTCCACCGCAAGCACTGAAACAGTAGCTTCCATTTCTGGCAAAAAGGCTGTTTAGAAAATCCCCAAAGAGAAACCTCAAAACCCAGGAGATTTTTAATTAATAGAAAACCACCAGAAGGGTTAAAACTACAACCAGGCTGTCTCCGTTGGACAGTTTAGTGGTTTTGATTTTAAAAAATGGTGCAAAGTATTTGGGTGCAATGGTTGTGGGACCCCAGATGGAAAGTGGGGGTCTTTCTTTGCAGCAGCTGTTCTGCCTCTGATATAAAGCATCTTTCCCACATGTAAAAGGAAACACACTCACACACATTTCCTTTTGTTACCCGCTCAGTCTCATGCAACACATCCAAAGTCCGTGGAGCTGAACGCACTATTTGCTGTTTAACAAGACTTGTGGGGGGTGGGGGGAGAATCAGCTCTGAAGCCAACTGAATGGCTGTAAAAAGCACAAAGCAGTGGAAGCCCTTACCTTCCTCACTCTCCATGGTGCAGGTGGGCCTCAGGTTCTCCTCGGGAGGAGGATGGCTCAGCAGATGGACTGGAACCAGACCTGCTCCTCGACCTCTCTTTGCTGTAGCCTCAGGATCTCTGCTGAGGTTTCTAGCCCAGAAAAGGGTTTCTGCCTGGCTCAGACAGAAGTCCACTTGCCTGGCAGTCAGTCCCCGGCACTCCTGGGAGATTCAGGCTGCTGTCGCCACCGCTGGCTGTAGACTTTCCTTTCTTCAAAACTGCCCACTCCAGTTGCAGGATCAGAAGACGAAAAATGAAGCACACTTTCCTCCTCTTTGCCTGCAGCTGAAGGGTGAGCAACGCCTGGCAAACAGCAGCAGCAGCAGCACAAGGGAAGCAACCATTCTGAGGGCGAGAGCAGTCTGCAGGAAGGGAGCTGGAGTTCCCACCGAGACAGGAGAGTTGTGCAGTGGCTTGTCTAAGCCCACAGACTTTGTGGAGATTCAGATCTTCCCCTCTCCATGAGGCAGAAGCAGGCTTCTGTCCAAAGCTCCTGATTGCAGTTTCTCCTCAGAATGAGGGGAGAGGGGGAGCCCTTCCCTCACACCCAGCTCCAGGATCCTCACTTCCCTTAGCAGTGCTGTGGCAGGCTGGCGTCTCAGGGCTCTTTCCAATCCGGCTGGCCACCGGGAGCAGCAGCTCTGCCTCCCCTCAGCAGCTACGGGGAATCTCTCTTCTCAGCCAGCTGGCCGCACAGAGAGGCAAAAACAGAAGGATGTTCCTGTCTCAGTTTGGAGGGGGACACATAGGGGCCTGGGAGGGGGAGGAAGGGGGAGACAGCCCCCCCCAAGTGTCATGGTTACCACAACACCTGGCGGATGCACAGGAAAACAGCTGGATGCCTCCAGCACCTGCAGCAGCAGCTACCATTCATCAAGCGGGTAAAGTGAAAGGCCTCAAGACGGAACGTCCAACAAGCAGTGAAAATCAAATCAAGCCCCTTCTGTGGAAGAAGAAGAAGAAGAAGAAGAAGAAGAAGAAGAGATTGGATTTATACCCCGCCCTTCACTACCCAAAGGTGTCTCAGAGTGTCTTACAAACTCCTTTCCCTTCCCCTCCCCACAACAGTGCTGAAAGCGCTGCACTGGTTGCCAATAGCGTACCGAATTCGCTTCAAAGTGCTGGTTCTTACCTATAAAGCCCTACATGGTCTGGGTCCAGTCTACCTGAGGGACCGCCTTTCCCCGTATGTTCCGCCAAGAGCACTCCGGTCTGGGGCCCAAAATTTACTAACTGTACCGGGCCCCAGAGACGCAAAACTGGTCGCTACAAGGACCAGGGCCTTTTCGGTGGCGGCCCCTACCTGGTGGAATGAGCTCCCGGAGGAGATCTGGGCCCTGCGGGACCTGATGCAGTTCCGCAGGGCCTGCAAGACGGAGCTCTTCCACCAGGCTTTCGAGTAGGGGCCGCCGCCCCCGCCCCCCGCCCCCCTGCTATATTGTCATCATGGGGGGTTGAAGAGGCGCTAGGAAGGAAACATCTGAATTCTTGAACATCTGAATAAATGTTGAAACCACTGAACGATTATGGGGAACCTCTGGACTTGGGGAACCTTGGGGAAATGAAGATCAACGAGCACTTTAAATTTAAATCTGTATTGGGATTGGTTTTAAATTGTATATTTTTTAACTATAGGAATTATGTTTTATTGTTGCAAGATTTCTTGCCTTGTTAACCGCCCTGAGCCCTACGGGGGAGGGCGGAGTATAAGTCTGATTAATAAACAAACAAACAAACAAACAAACAAACAGACACCCTGTGAGGTGGGTGGGGCAGAAACTGCTCTTTTTTCAGGAACAGCTCTTATCAAAACTACGGCTTGCCCAAGGTCATCCAGCAGGTGCATGTGGAGAAGTGGGGAATCAAACCCGGTTCTCCCAGATTATAGTCCGCGCACTTAACCACTACACCAAACTGGCTCCCCTTGGTCTCAGCAGATGGTCTGCTCCCCTTGGTCTGTGAGCACGTCACCTGTCCACTTCGCTTTTCTTTAGCAGCTGGCAGGCGCACGTATACCATTAATGCTTGTCAGATGGGTCAAAGGAACATTAGCAACTTTTCCTCCTGGTTCTCAGTTTCTGTTTTTTTCCCTCCACGCACCCACACAAAGAATGACATGAGTGCCTGAACCAGAAAAATCAAAACACTGTCCACCTGGTCATAACAAAATGGAAAGAAAATGCAATTTTCTTGCCTTTAATGACATCCCTTACCCTGAGATAGACCCTGATAGTAGGCCCAGCCCCGGTCAGCTTCCTTGTCTCCTCTGAAGATTGCCAGACCAAAATGGGGGGAAAGTCATATTTTGAAGTCCTGGTTTCTACTGAACATATAAAGCCGCCTTCGACCAAGTCAGGCCCTTCCAGTTCTATGTTGGCAGCTCAGACTGGCAGTGGTTTCCAGGGCTGCAGGCAGGGAGAAGAAGATCTTCCCCCAAAGTGTCACCCAAGGTCCTTTAACTTGGGGGTGCCAAGAAGTGGACATACCACTGAGCCACAACCGGCCCCAAGCCATGGCACCTCACCTCACCTGTCTCGCTTGCGGTATTCTAGAGAACCAGCGTGGTTAAGAGCGATGGACTCTAATCTGGAGAACCAGGTTTGATTCCCCATTCCTTCTCCACATGAAGCCAGCTGGGTGACCTTGGGTCAGTCAAGGCTCTTCAGATCTCTCTTAGCCCCAAAAATAAGCCTAGCTCACCACCTAGTGGTGCATAATGCTAAAAGAGTTAGAACTTAAGGCTGCTAGACAATCTTAGGATCTTCTGGCTGTACCACATGCAATGCTATATGGTAATTATTAATTATTTATTGTGGTATCCTTCTGGTCCACTGTTTGCTGAAATAGGGACAACCTTTTCCTTAAAAAAAGGGAAACCCACCTTCTCCAGGCCGTTCAGCTGGTGACTATGAAGAGAACATAAATATCTGTTCTCATATGGACAGGGTTGCCAGCCTCCAGGTGGAGCCTGGAGATCTCCCACTATTATAACTGAGCCCTAGACTACAGGGATCCCTTCCCCTGGAGAAAATGGCTGCTTTGAAGGGTGGACTCTAAAGCATTGTTCCCTACTAAGGTCTCTTCCCTCCCCAGACCCCGCCCTACCCAGGAAGAACCCCCCCAATCTCCAGGTATTTCCCAACCTAGAGCTAGCAATCCCATGTATGGAGCATTTGAAGTATGATAAGGTACAACTTAAATCTTCAAAACCATGAAAACTTTAAAGTAAGTATTCCCCCTCCCCCATATTTCAGAAAAACTGGAATTCTCAACTAGGTAATCACAAGGTTGCAGACAACAGAATGCTGCAAAGCATAATAATCATCTGATCCAGCAGCTGCTCATAGCATTGGAGATCATGTACAAAGTTTCCTTACCCACAAGAAGTTCTCCTTTCATTTGACTTCCGGTTTTGGCGGCGCGAATGGCGGTCGCACTCTTGGGATGCTCCCGGAGTCGATTCGCCCACGCGCGGTTGGGGGGGGATCCGCACAAGCGGAGACCCTAAAGGAGTCTTAGTCAAAGGCTCCGAACCAGGGGGCGCTTAGGGGAAGTGCCTCTTTACCCGCCAGAAGGTCGGAAATTGAGGCTCGCCCCATGCCCCAACGGCCCCACCGCGGCAGTGCCCTGTAAGGGGACTAGCAACGCCACCGGGACTTCGCAGAGTGATGAAGTGAATGAACGTAAGAAAGCGAAAGTGAACGGCAACGAACTGTGAGTCCTCGATCGTACGCGCAAAAAGATACAAGCGATCCCTCCCCCCTACCGTACAAGCGCAAAGGAGGGAGGAGGGTGGAATGCCCCCCCTGATAAAACTGGGACTGTAATCTCAATAGGGGGGGAGTGAAAATTGAAAGAAGTAAAGTTACCTTTGGGGGATTTGGTTAAAGCGAAGAAACGGGACTAATTCCCAAGCAGTGTGGCACGGACTTTTTAAAAGTAAATAATCAGTGAAGATGTTGGGGGTCAAAAGAGACAAGGAGAAAGAAAAGCAAGCAAAGAAGCTAACGATCACTTTCGGTTCCAGCTCCCGCCTCTCTGGCTCAGCTGTCAATCACCAAGAGAGTGAGATGCTTCGCCCTCTGCTGGATCAGATGCAGAAAATCAGCCAAACTTTAACAAGCATGGAAAGTGTTCTCAGCAGTCAACAGATGCAGTTAACTGATACAGCTAAGAAAATGGAGGAGATTGCAAAGAAATGTCTGGTTTCAACCGAAGATACGCAGAAAATCAAGAAGAAGGTCAGCAAAATGGAAAGAAAGCAAGAAATGCAAGAAAATAAACTATTGATGTTGCAAATGGAAAAATCTAATCTGACTCTCCGATTTCAAGGAATTCAAGAAGCGGAAAAAGAAGATCTCAGAAGCATACTAACAGAAGCGATGGCACCACTGATGGGCAGTGAAGTGGATAAATTAAGTGAAGACATGGATCTGGTTTACAGATCCTAATCTAACTTCACAAAGAAAAATAATCTCCCAGCTGAAGTGGTTGCCAAGTTTACTAAACAACGGGTAAAAGATCAGATCCTCAAAGTGACCTCAGCAACACCCTTGAAAATTGGAGAGCAATCTATAAGGATTTTAAAAGATGTGCCATTTGAACTACGGCATTGTTGCAAAACCATCAAATTAATTACAGGTGGTTGTATCCAGAAGGACTGGTCTTTAAATTTAAAGACAAAATAGAGAAGATTGACTCCATTTTCAAAGCACAAGAGTTTTTAAAGAGACACGCCAGCTCAGAGGAAGAAGCAGAACTCGCCAAGTGGAAAATCATCAGTAGCGATGAAGACAGCAATCCAGAGGGAGGAGACGAAGAACTAGAGGAGAAAGGAGCAGTGGGAGGTGTCTCCTATAACCTAAGAGAGAAGAAAGGCAAACGCCCCAACATCTGAAGAACTTTTGACTGTGCTGCAAGGTCATATAAGCACTAACCTAAAAGGACTTTACTAAATTAACTAATTTTTTCTTTGACAGGTAAAGAAATTTTTTCTTTGACAGGTAAAGAAGCAAGAAGATCGAGGGCTCACAGTGAAGATATGGACTATGTTTACGGTTAAAAGACTAACATACTAATATACTCATCACTCGACCTTTTCTTAATCCCTCTATATACCCTTCCCTCTTTTTAGGAGAGTTTAATAAAAAAAAGTTCTCCTTTCATTTCAGTGGGGAGATCTGATCTCACCATACAAATGCCTAGGCAGATTGTCCCTTTCCATTCAAAAGAATGGAGAACTGCCTTGATCTCTGGACTGCTGAGTAGATTACCTGCTGTCAGATTTACAACAACAATAATGAATGCACAGGAAACCAAGAAGAAGAAAAACCCTACTACATTGTTAGTTCGCAATGCAGGTTTAATTCTTAAGATGTGCCAAAACAGCACATGGCAAAGCTTTCCAGAACTGCACAACCTCAGGCTGTTGATGGGAAACTGCATGTCTGAATGCTCCC
Source organism: Gekko japonicus (assembly GCF_001447785.1). Lineage (NCBI taxonomy): Eukaryota > Metazoa > Chordata > Lepidosauria > Squamata > Gekkonidae > Gekko > Gekko japonicus. Next base: position 207,157 of record NW_015160871.1, read on the forward strand.
TCAAATTCTAAAAGGCAAATCTAAATTCTAAAGACAATAAATACATTAACACATCAGGAAGAATATAAGCTAAAGCCTTGGTCTGTATCATTCAAACATACAATTTCCCTCCTGCAGTCTGACTGCAGGAGGAAGAGCTGACTGGTCTGTTTCTGAACACTTGAACCTGCTCTCAGTGTTTCTGGGTAAGACATCTCTCCCACCCAAGGCCTTACTTGATGTTAGTCATAGGTGTGAAGGGGGGGGACCCTGTTTTTTGACATGGTCATCTTTATAACTGGGTCTGCTGTTCAGCCTGGGGTTTTCTTTAATGTAGAGTAGGCTGACCGCTTGTAGCTAGCACATCTCTAATTATTTGCTGCCAGCCCAGCCCCCACAGTTCTGTTCAAATGCAGCCCTGATTTCTGCTCTTGTTTCCATTGTGTGTCAATACTTGCCAGATGGAGAAGGAAACCAGTTTTCAGTTATGCAAAAAACAGTTTGTCTGCATTGAGATGTACTTTGCGCTTCCTCAGGACACAAGATACTCGAGCACAGCAGTTTTCCAAGTGTCTGTCTTCTGGCCACAAATCTTACAATAAATAATACAAAGCTGATCTCTTCACATCTGCAGCAGACCCAAAGCGTAATGCCAAGGATTCTGGGGCAAGGATTCTAGGAGACACAACCAGTGTGCACAGCGTGCCTCGCATAAAATGAGAGTGCCACGGAAAGCACACCTGATGCTCCATTGCAGCTCTGGATTCCAGGAACGCCACCTCTCTGCAAGGCTTGGCTGCCACGTCTTGTTTTCTAATTTAACAAAAAATCCTGATACTTCTAAGGCATTCAAGAGTCCCCCAAAATACTGTTTAAATGCCCCAAAACACCAATTGCAATGTATAATGCAGAATGCTTGCAAGATTCTAGCAGGCTCTTATAAATACCTCCCTCAAAACTGATGAACAGGTTCTGTGCAAGGAATGACTGACTGACTTTAAATTCTACATTCTATAGAGTATATTGTTAGACTTATTGACTTGTGCCTTGTACTACAGAAATGTTTTACTTGTATGACAAAGTTTTACATTGAATAAAAGTTTTAAAAACCTGATGGACAGTATTTGTGATGCCTCAGTTAACTGTGAATCTCAGAGGTTTTTTATTTAATCTGTCTGCTAATTACATTATTTCCTCTGAAGAGCTTGAATCATGATCTATCCAGCAACTCGGGCCACTGAGCTATAAAATCTTTAAAATGAGATCAACTTTCCTATCTTCTTTCAAGACAGAAGAAATTGTGAAAGACTGAACTGGTTTCCATGTGAAAGACTGAACTGGGTAAACAGAGTTGCTGAATACCCACATCCATTAAAAACAACATTCCTATTTATTCTCCTATATAGCATTATTCTAATCGTTCTACAATGACTGCAGATCCTACTGGACAGTTAAATATACTACCCTTGTGCTAGAAGTGGAAGAGGACATTATTGTTGTTGTATGGCATTGTGTGTAGTATAGCCAGGAGATCCTAAGATTGTCTGGCAGCTAGAAGTCTTTTAGCATTATGCACCACTAGGTGGCGAACTAGACTTGTTTCTATGGCAAGAGACATTTCAGAGGTGGTTTGCCACTGCCTGCCTCTGCATCACAACCCTGATATTCCTTGGAGGTCACCCTTCCAAATACTAGCCAAGGCTGACCCTGCTTAGCTTCCAAGATCTGATGAGATCGGGCTAGCCTGGGCTGTCCAGCTCAGGGCAAAGAGGACTCAAAGCCGATATGAGAGCCAGCAGGGTGTCGTGGTTAAAGGGCTGGACCTGGGGAGACATGGATTTGGGGCCTCATACTCTCTGACAGTCTAACCTATCTCAGGGTGCTTGCAAAGGTAAAATGGGATGAACCCCACATATGCCACTCTTTGGGGAAAGGGGAGAGATAGAAATGCAACTAATAAATAAAAATCAACAATACCTTCTTCTTCTTATTATTATTATCATTATTATTATTTCTTTCAGCTTACTACCCCGCTCTAACCCCCTAAGGGGGTTACAGTTACTCATTTATCCCTAACTTATGGCCACAATTATTAGGGGTGGGGACAATCTTCCTGAAGGCATTGTCTCTCTCAATATAATAGTTGTCTATCAAAAGGACAACTATTATATCTAGATGCACGTCCCACTTTTCTACTGTAAATACTACTCAAAGCACATAGTCAAGAAATGACTAGAAGTACTTTAAAAAGCCTTTTAAACAACAACAATATAGAACACAATCACCTGGAAAGTAGAGTTACCAGATCCAGATTGGGAAATGCCTGCAGATTAGGGGGGGGGTTTGGATGGAGCTTGGGGGGGGGTCTGGCAAGGGGAGAGACTTCAGTGGGGTATAATGCCATAAGAGTCCACCTTCCAAAGCAGCCATTTTCTCCAGGGAAACGGATCTCTGCTGTCTTGAGATCAGTTGTACTTTCAGGAGACCTCCTGCCCCTCCCTGGAGTTTGGCAACTGTACTGGAAAGGTGGGCTTACCCCCAGAGACAGGGACTTTCCTGTGTTAGTGCCAAGACTGTGAACCTCCCTCATAAAAATATAAATAGAGGCCTACTGGATTAGACCAGTGGTTCACTTAGTTCTGCAGCATCCTGTTTCATGCAGTAGCTAACCAGTTGCCCCAGGGGGTCAACAAACATGGCACAGGGACCAAGGCCACCCCCTGATGTTGCTTCCTAGCACTGTTTTCCTGTATATATTGTTCATATTTGCAATGTTGCCGTTTCATTCAACACCAGCAGGTGGCTCACTGCCACAGCATAGCATGAAAACCTTCCATATACTCAGCAAAGGTCTTCAAAGGTGGCTGCTTAGAAAGAGGTGAACTTTTACTAGATCTTTTTAAAAACAACCATCATTTCACCTCTCAGACAAGGGACAGAGCTGAATTGCTACCAAACAGAGTCACAAGTGGCAGATGCAGTATGGACTCAAATGCAAAACTAGGGATTTTCCACAGGTATGCCCCAGACCCAGAGAGCGCAGGCTAGCCCGATCTTGTCAGATCTCAGAAACTAAGCAGCATCAGCCCTGGTTAATATCTGGATGGGAGACCACTAAGGAAGGCCAGGGTCACTATGCAGAGGCAGGGAATGGAAAACCACCTCTGAACCTCTCTTGCTTTGGAAACCCTACGGGGGTCCCCATAAATCAGCTGCGACTTGAAGACAAAAAAAAAAAAGCAGCCATCAAAAAAGAAGGGGGTTCTCTTACATTCTCAAACAAGTGACAGGTCTGCTAATCATGTGTGTTTAATATTTTTAAGGGGGTTGTCTTACATTCAGGGCTGTCAATGGTGAAAGACATGTCTGCTAAATCCAAGGATATGCCCAAAGACTGTCCCCTGACCCTCTGAAGCAGCTTTTGGGTAATTGTGGAGTTGCAGTCGTGTGAGCAGAAGTGCCTTCCATTTCCAGGGCAGAATCTTTGCATTTAAGTCCTTAACTCAGACGAAACCTCAAAGCATTCATGCCCTTGAATCTATTGCAAGGCTTTGTGATGCTTGGCTGAACAGGAGTTCTGATGCCAACCCCTATTAAGGAAGTGCAAAAAACTTTAAGATGTGGGAGACTCTGAGTAGGATTGCTGGTTTTGTGAGCAGCCAGGCTTTGAACTCTTTTACAGAACTTCAACAAGAGGCTGGTGAGTCTCTCTTGCCATTTTTTTCATACCTTCAGGTAAGGAATTTCATACAAACGAGATTTCACAAAAAGCATTTTTTGCCTGTTAAATCAATTTGAGTGCATTTAAAAACCAGTCAGGGCCATACAAAATCTTGGTAGTGAGTATCTAATGGTTTGCTAGTGAATTCAGAGCCTAGAAATACTAGTTACAGAAGCAGATGGGAAAGAGAACTCCATATGCATCTCTCTGCAGAACACTGGCAAGAATATCACAAGGACATCATTAAGGTATCTGGTAATGTCGTTATTAGGGGGGATATTATTAAAATTATTAAAATTATGTACAGATGGTATCTTACTTTCTTTCACCAGACAGAACCACAAAATTTTTCACAGGGGAGTCCAACTTGTGCTGGCACTGCAAGGCAGATGTCAGTACTTTTTTTTTTTTTAAGTACCCGTTAGGTACACTTTTATTATTTTTCATATTATACAAAAACAAACATACATACAACACATCACAAACATCCACTTACAAACATAAAACATACAATGAGATCAGTATATTTTCTTATAATTCTATTACCATATTAAAATTTTCTTTGGGTTTGCTTAAGTTTCTGTGTACATTCCCCCCCCATAGTTTCTATTTAACTAAAAGAGATTAATCCTACTAAAAATTTCATTACTTTAACCTATGCATTCATATTGCACCAGTCATACAGTTTTTTCCACGTCTTTTGAAATGTTGGGTCTGTTGTCCCTCTCATCAACGATGACAGTTTATCATTTTCCGCCGTCTCCAACAGTTTATTCACATACTCTTGCTTCTTTGCTTTATTTTGCATATAATATTCTTGCTGCTGTACATAGATGTACTATCAAATATCTATCGCCTCTATCAAAGTCCTTTGGAAATATGTTTAGTAATAATATTTCAGGCAAAAATGGTATTTTAGTTCTCAATATCTCTTGCATCATTTCGTGGACCCATCTCCAGTATCTCTTTGATACCTCACAAAGCCACCACATATGATAGAATGTACCTGTCTTATTTTTACATTTCCAACATTTATCTAAACAATTTTCATTCTGCTTTGCAAGTCTATCTGGTGTAATATACCATCTATAAAACATCTTATACATATTTTCTTTATATGATACTGCCTAAGTCATTTTAATGTTTTTAGACTATATCTGGTCCCATTCTCTCCAAGTAATGTTGTGACCAACATTTTGAGCCCACAGAATCATATTTTGCTTAACTGTTTCGTCTAACAACAAATCCTCTACCAAAATTTTATAGATTTTCTTTATCAATTTATCGTCCAGTAATACAAGAGTTTTTTCTAATTCAGTTAGCTTGTCATTAAAGCCAGTCTTTTTATCCTTATTATAGATAGATTCCAGTTGCGTTTTTATTCCACCAAGACAAGTGATCTGGCAATTTCAAGCAATCTTTCTCATCCAAAATATCTTGATATCTATATAGCTCTTTACCTGTAAAGACATTTGGCAAGGTAACTGCTTCCAATGGCACTATGAGTCTCAATTTTTTAATATAAAACCTTCTGTAGATTGAATCCCATACTTTTAATAAAGCCGCTCTTAGCCAGTGTTGCTTAAAATATTTCTGTGTTGAGGCTTTCTCATACCATAAAAATGCGTTCCATCCTAAAGCTAAATCATGTCCTTTGAGTTTCAGTAGCCTTCTATCTTCCAAAGTAATCAATTCTTTTATCCAGGCTAATGCTGCGGCCCTATAGTATAATAGCCAATTTGGAACTCCAAACCCACCTTTCTCTTTAACTTCTTGCATAATTTTAAGTCTTATTCGTGCTTGCTTCCCTTGCCAAATAAATTTAGAAGTTAATTGATCTAGCTCCTTAGAAATCTTTTGGTTTTGTAAAATGGGAATTGTTTGAAAGA
>NW_015160871.1:213091-213193 GCF_001447785.1 Gekko japonicus
GCAGAGGACAATATCATTAACTGCCGAACTTTCACAGGGCCATGATGGTGATGGGTCATTGAATTACGCTTTGTGAAATTGCTACCTTGTCTTAACGTCTTT
>NW_015160871.1:215485-219501 GCF_001447785.1 Gekko japonicus
TCGGTGATGTCAGGGGGTGTGGCATATGCTAATGAGTTATGCTAATGAGTTCCCCTAGCTCTTTTTCTACGAAACGACCCCTGATTAAATCTCTGATACTAGTAGATGAATTGCAAACATTTCTGTAAATGTAAGATATTTCATTTTCTTTCTATTTTCCCTAGTGAAGAATTCAGTGGGTTTCATATTACATGGGACTAGGCTAAAATGGCAACACAGTCTCTCTGTCTCTCTTGTACATAGATTGTTGTACGCCCACTATCATAGAATTATATGGCATAATACCTACAAAAGATGGTGGATGCAGGGGAAAACTTTAGTAGGATGATTCAAGCTATATATAATGAACTAAAAGCAAGAGTAATGGTGAATGGCGAACTGACAAATATCTTTAAGATTCAAAAGGGGACTAGACAAGGTTGTCCTTTATCTTCACTCCCCCTGTCTTGGGCCTCTGGCCCTGGCCCACCCCCAGCCCCCCCCCCCGGGAAATTGGAAAGTCTACGCCCCTGCCCTGTGGGACCTTGTACAGTTCCGCAGGGCCTGTAAGACAGAGCTCTTCCGCCAGGCCTATGAGTAGGAGCCACCACGGCCACCAGTACCACCGCCCTTTTACAGAGAGAGACCGCTAGGGTGGCTGAGTAACATCTTTCAGCACCCGGCCTTCCCCCCCCCCGCGACGCAATAAGAGAGGAGTTTACAGGTGCATCCATTGTACTGATTTTAATTTGTTTTAACTTTGTAACTTGTATTATATATTTTGTATGTTGATTGCACTCAGTGCCTTATGTGAGCCGCCCTGAGCCCGTTCTGTTTAGTTTTTTCCCATAGCACTTTGTAGTTATCTTCATACAGAGAACTGCACTTGTTTGTGATTGTAATCCCAAGGTATTTTACCTTGTCGACTATTTGGAATCCTATAGCTTGAAATAGCTTTTCTCTTTGTTTCACATCCATATTTTTTGTCAAAATCTTAGTTTTGTTTACATTTATTTTCAGTCCCGCTACTTGACCATATTCTTGAATCCTTTCTTTTAGTTTCACGGCGACTTCCTTCAGTTGTTCCATAATAAATGCAATATCATCAGCAAAAGCTAATAGCTTATATTCTTCTCCTTTCAATTTTAGTCCATAAATCTCTTTATCCCCTCTTATTACATTGTTTAATACTTCTAAGGCTAAGATAAATATAAGAGGAGATAAAGGACAACCTTTTGAATCTTAAAGATATTTGTCAGTTCGCCATTCACCATTACTTTGTTCATTATGTATAGCTTGAATCATCCTACTAAAGTTTTCCCCTGCATCCACCATCCGCAATGTCTCTGTAATGAATGGCCAAGTAGGAGCCAAACGCTTTCTCTGCATCCAAGAATACTAAGGCTAATTGCTTACCATGATGTATTTCATAATATTCAAGGATATTCATTAGGCATCTGAGGTTATTTCTCATCTGTCTTTTACGTAGGAATCCCGCTTGATCATGATGAATCACTTTCATTAAAACATTTTTGAGTCTTTGAGCTAATATTGCTGCATATATTTTATAGTCCACATTCAACAAAGATATTGGCCTGTAGTTTTTAATGTCTTTTTCATCCTGGTTTTGTTTAAATATCAAAGAGATAATTGCCTCTTTCCAGGTATCTGGAATCTTCCCTTCTTTTCTCGCTATGTTACATATTTCTTCCAGAGTTATTATTATTTGATCTTTAAAAATACGATAAAACTCTATCGGTAATCCGTCTGGACCTGGAGCTTTCCCTTTATTCTGTTTCTTTATTGCTTCAAGAATTTCCGTCTTGGATATTGATTTATTTAATACCTCTCTCTGTTCCTCAGTGAATTTTTCCATTGGATGGTTCCTTAAATATTCTTTTATATGCTCTATATTCACGCTTGGTTTTCCGTATAATTCTCCATAAAAGGTTTTGATTGCTTTCTGAATATCCGCCATTCTGTTTATCTCTTTATTCTCTTTTCTTAATGTTTTGATATATGTTCTTTCTTTCTGTTGTCTAAGTTTTATTGCCAGCAATCTGGTAGGTCTATTAGCATTTTCAAAAATGTTCTGTTTTGCAAAAAATAGTTTTTTAGCTAGTTCTTCCTTTAATAAACAGCTCATTTGATGGTGTAATAGTTTAAGTCTATTTTCCGCACTCTCCTTTGATGCAATTTCCATCATTATATTTTCCTGTGTTTGTATTTTTCTTTGCAGATTTTCATATTTTTGTTGCCTTTATTTATTTATTCTTGCTGTCTCTTGTATCATATTTCTTTGGATAAACGCCTTCATTGCGTCCCATACAACCATTATTGATGTTTCAGGTCTTCTATTCTCTTTGAAGAAAAATTCCAGCTCTGTTTTCATTCTCTTAACAAATTCTTCATTTCTCAGAATTGACACATTCAGTGTCCATCTACTCTTTTTGTTAATGGTTTGTAGTGCCATATATACCGGTTTATGATCTGCAAAAATTCCAGCTTGAATTTCTGCTTCTGACAAATCTCTTATCAAAGCTGTTGAGATCCATATCATATCAATTCTTGACCAGGAATCGTGTCTTGCAGAATGATAAGTGAATTGTTTTGATGAGAGATTTCTTACTCTCCACGCATCTACCAAATTTAATTCTTCTACCAGATGCACTAGAGTCTTTGGCGTTTCCATCCTTGTTTTCCTTTTCTTTGCAGTTGACTTTCTATCTTTGTCTTTATCCCATATAGAATTGAAATCGCCTAAAAGGCAGATATTTTGGAAGTCCTGTTGAGTAATAAGGTCATAAAGTTTCTTGTAGAATTCTTCCTGGTCCTGGTTTGGAGCGTATATATTTACTACCAAAAAATTTTTCCCTTCATTTTGAATTTCTACCATTAGGATTCTGCCATCTTTCGATGTATATATCAGTTCAGGAAACAAGTTATATTTATCATAAGTAGCCACTCCTCTTTTCTTTTTCTTCTTATCGCAAGCTACAAAATTTTTTCCTAATTTTTTGTTTTGGAGATATTTTCCATCCTTTCTACATATATGTGTCTCTTGCAAACAAATTAAATCCAATTTCTGTGTTGCCAATTGATGTAATATCCTTCTTCTTTTTTGTGGCCCATTCAGTCCATTGACATTTACTGATAAAATTTTTATCTTTCCTCTATCCATCATTTTTTCCATTCTGTTGTTGTCTTTTTTCTCTTATCAGTTGCCGTGTTCTCACAGGTCTCTGGTTTCCTTTAAGTCTCTGTTCCCTTGGTTTTGTCCTTCCTATAGCTCCTTCTTCTTGAGGTCTCTGTTCCTCTCCTTCTCCTCCTTCTCCTTCTTCTTCTTCTTCTTCTTCTTCTTCTTCTTCTTCTTCTTCTTCTTCTTCTTCTTCTTCAATGTCTTCGTCATCCTCCACGCCCATCTCTTCTCCAAATGTAGCCAGAAAATCTTCCACCTTGAGTAAAGATGTTTGATAAGTAAAAGTGACACCCTCTGGAAGGAGCCAAAGATATTGTACATCATTTTTCTTCAGGAGTATTGTCAATTTAGTATATCCTTTTCTTTTTTCTCTCACCCTCCATGGGGTTTCCTTCCAGACTTTTATTTCCTTCCCATCCATCATCATTGGTGTTGCGTTTACTTTTTTCAAGATTCTGTCTCTAATAATTCTTTTGCCAAACCGAATTTGAACTTCCCTTGGAGTTTTCATTCGTTTTGCATATGCTGAATTCCTCCTGAATACTTGATCAAATTCCTTTATGATCTCTTCATCTTCCACTTGAAAGTAATCTGCTAAAATCTTAGCCATTTTTCCAACGTCTTCATCTTTTTCCTCAGGAATGTTGTGAAATCTCAATACATATGCTGCTTTATCGGCTTGAAGCCTAATCAATTCTTGTTCATATTCTTCTTGCTTCAAATCTAGTCTTGTTTCATCTTCAATCCTTCTCGTCTTAAGGTCCATCTTATCTGTTTTCTCCTTCAATTCTACAATTTGTTTTGTATTTTCTGAGACAAGTGTTTGTATTGCTTGCAG